>NW_025879051.1:8359-148305 GCF_002878395.1 Capsicum annuum
GAGCTATCAAAAGTCGAATTTGACCTGCCTTAAATTTGGACTTTGTATGTTCATTATTGACCTAGATACTTCTTAAACTCTTAGAATATGCCTTTGGTAATATGATGGCTAACCCTGGCAAATGGTTTATACATGATGTTGGTATTGTAAATAATGCGCTTGATGGGTTGTGTTGAAACCCTTTGGGGTTGCTCCGCACAGTAAGGGACTAGGACCCTCAAAATTAAATACAGACAATCAAATAATAGAGTGCGAGATAACTAAAGAAGGTGTAAAAAGAGTAAACAACACAAGGATTTTTACGTGGAAAACTAGGATGGGAAAAAGCATGACCTGCTCTCAAAAGAACCATCAAAATCTGTTTTGATCAACCTTCTGATTGTAGCCTAGATTTTAGCGTAACTCTAGGATTCTTGCAATAGCTACAACTCTACTACCAACTTATCTTTGTAACTCTACCAAGGACTCCCTCTACACTGACTAGCTCTAATCAATCTAATGGTTAGGCACCTCTACCTAAGCTGCACTCTCAATAAGAAAACACTACACTTATAACATGAGTAATGCTTGACAAGTCTTGAAATGGAGTTCTTACAGCATCACTTCTCTTTAATTAGAATAGAAAAAAACTGCTTATTGAAGAAGCATATCTTTTCTTTTATAGCTGATTAATGATTAGAGATAGAATATCATCAGACTAGTTGTCTAAGTCAGTACAAAATAGCATCTGCAGGTTTGATACATAAAAGGAAAAAACTTTGCCAATATTGTGTTCTAGTCGTACAGTACTTTTCACGTCCAGGGACCTGGTCTCTTGGATTTTAGTTACTCACCATAAAAACTACATATAGCAGGTTTTCTTTTTTATTGATAAATGCTTTGTTAGTAATGAAGTGTCTTAATGATTAAATCCGTAACTATGCTATCAGTTAAATAATTTACTAAATTACTATCTGAGGCTTGGATTATGTTATTACTCATATTATGTTTAAGCACAGTAACTAAACTAATGTTTCTTCTAAAGATCCCCTTGTGGTAATAATGCGAATCATGCTAATAAAAGAGGAGGAGCTCTAGATGGTGTAAACCATGGCTTTTGTGAGCATGCTAGTGATCCTTGTAAGCTCGGTAATGCATTGAGTATCCGTACCATATCTGAATAATTGCTCAGGTAACTATTAATATATTGTGTTGATAATGACTGATGGGGTGCGATGTTATGTCATTCCTTATTTCTCTTTCACTCTATCCCTCATGGGGCTTGTATTAATTAAAGATTTGATTGCTTATAAATATATATTGATGTAACGATGATGCACGATAAGTTTGGAGGATATATTGATTTAATGATGATGCACGGTATGCATGGAAGATATACTAACTATTTGATCATTTACAATAAGACCAGAGGATATATTGATAATACGATGATGCTTGATAAGTTCGGAGGATATATTAATGATATGATCGTTCCTGATAAGTTCGGAGGATATATTGATGTTACGATGATGCTAGGTAATTTTGTAGGATATATTGATGATATGATGATGCCCGATAGGTTCAAAGAATATATTAATGCTATGTATGTTAAGTGTATATTTATATGTTTGTGTGGCGATTGCCTTTATATGATTTCATTCGTATGACTTTAGGGATGTGATGTTATTCTTGGTATTATCGATTATATTTCTTTAGTTCTAATCACTTGCTAAGCGGCGTAATGCATGTTAACTCTAAATAACGAGTAGGAGTAGACTATGCTGAATAGTGATTTATAATTAGTGTTTAAGTAGAATCTAGTGTGGAAGTAAGAATTTATCTAGTAGGTATACATAGCTTGAACAAATGTATTAATTTAGATATTCTATATATATTAGAATGAGCTAAGTAGTAACTAGGTTCCTATTAAGTTACTTTTACTTGATGACTAGAAGTCTAGAGTACTAGTTAATGGACCTTGTTTAGTTAAAAAGTAGTAACTAGTAATTGTGGTTTTTACGTTGTTAATGATGATAATAGGTTAGCATTGGTGATGATTAATGGTATTGATGACTAAGTCATGATGTCGATTTGCTATTAATTAATGATTTTTATATTAATAATGCTCGATAAAAAAGATGATAGCAGTTAGATGGTTAAGTGTTTGAATGATGACTAGTGAAATTTTTCTAGATGGGTGACTAGTGAGATTATGATGACTAGAATTATGCTTTGGTTAATGGCGTCAATGTTCTAGTAGTCATCTTCGACGAAATGTTTGATGTTGGCTACATAGTGAATAATGGTAAATTTCCAAGAGCTGAATATAGTTTATGTAAGAATCGGTTAGGCCAATAATTAGAGGCCATATGATGACTAGTGAATTAGTATGCTATCGATTATCACCGATAAGCTAATAATGAGTAAGTATAGTATATTGATGAGTTGGATATCTATATTGTGATATGATTATGGGTATTAGTACCTTGTTATATGTTAGTTATTTATGGTAATGGTTGTTATTGTATTTATTTGTAAATGACCATTGATGGGAAATATGGGAAACCATGCAAATTTGGAAAGTTGGTTATATATCTAATTACGTAATTTCATTTGAATATTTGATGCACTCTTTGGTGGTATGGATGCCATGATTGTTACTTTATTGTATGTTCCTTTGGGTGTACTCCCTGGTTGTATGGGACTCCATGGTGAGTTCTTTTACTTTATGTTTTTATGGATGTATGTACGTCAAGTACCATTTATGTTGTTGTAATTATATTAGTGTTACTTTAAGTTTTTGGATTAATTAATCCTCATATATAATGGTATTGGCGTGTATTGATATGATATGTCGTATTATCATTCTAATTGATCATCTATTTTATAGAGAGATGACAAAGAAGACTCAGGTTAGATTCTGTACCTTGTCTTAGAAATATTGTGATATAGTAATTTAATTAGTCAGTCAATAATGCCTATTGTGTACCTATTGGTTTGGTACACATACTACACTTCTGTACAATTTTTCATGCAGAATCGAGTACTAGGTGCCATCACTGAGTTGTGTTCATGTAGTGTTGATCTTTCAGAGATTAAGTGAGATCTTCGAGTTTTGAGTCGCCTGCATCCCTCTATCCTTGTTTTGTCTTTTGTATTTAAGATGGATGTATTGACTATTTTTGTCTTATGAGTTGTATTTTCTATTATCAAACTTAGATTCTGTTGTATTCATATTACCAGGTCGTTGGATGGGTATTCATATTTTTATTGTCTTCTCTTCTCTTAATGGAACATATTGGTTATGAATGTGTTTTTGTGTTTAAGCCCAGTGAGAAATTTTACCAAAGTAACCCATTGCCTTAGCTCTAGGTTATGGTGTTGTTTTACCTACTGGTCGGGTATAAAAGGTACCATTATGACTCGTGAATCGGGGCATGATCAATTGGTATTAGGGACTAGGTTTTACAGGCATTGTTGATACAAGAGTAAGTGTCTAATAGAGTCCTCCAGATCAAAATGTTTACATCTGTTTCTTATTTTCAGGAGGCTATGGGATATTTTGAGAAGTCCTTCACTTCTTTCACTCATATTATGCTAAGAATCTGAGCTGGTATGTAGGATATTTCTTGGACCTTTCTTTTATGTAGATGCCTAAAACTTGTTCTATTTCTATGCATGATGAGGGTTCCAAGACTAAGACCAGGGATCCTACTCATATTTATGGACAACCTCGTGATGTTATTTATCATATTATGTTCCAGCATAGTAACTAAACTAATGTTTGTTCGAAAGATCCCCTTGTGCTAATAAAGCAAATTATGCTAATAAAAAGGAGGGGATATAGATAGTGTAAAACATATCTTGTGTGACCATGCTAGTGATCCTGCTAATCCCAATAATACATTGAGTGTCCATTCCATTGAAACAGCCTAAACTTGGACCCTTATAATAATTTACAAAGTTGAGTACTTTGGACAAGGTAAGGCTTGAAGGTACAAGTCATATCTTATGGTATGTCTATGGCCCTCTCTCACATATATTAGGCAATGTGTTTGGGGTTGGTTTCTATCTAAGATACGACTAAGCATCATACTAGTCATACAGTAGGATATGAGGTGTATCATGCAAAGTCGTATGATGCTTATTGATTAGCCTAGTTGAATATGTCTAAAGTATAGCTTAGGGGTACTTCTCATATCTTAGGGTACAAGTTTGGCAACTTTCTTCATATGATTAGTTTGTAGGTCCATGGTGAGGTCTATGATACAAATTAGGATACCACTCGTACCGTATTATATGGCTAAGGGGATAGTCGTACACACCAAACGTACATATTTTTAACTTTTAAGCTAGGGGTATTTTGAACATTCTCACCACAAAACCTTTATGTTCCCACGTTATATACCATTTTATGGCCTCTCATAACACTCATTGGAAGATCAAAACACTCTAAGTACTCTATCTAAACAATCTCTTAAGGATTTAGGCTAAGGCAGGTGCTCTTCCCTTATTCTTAGTTCTAACTAAACACATTCTTTAATGTGTTTTAAACATTGATTATGAACCATAAATGGTGGTTTTGAAAACTAATGTTGAGGGTTTTGAATGTGTATTGTTTAGTATTTTTTACTCTTGGTTTAAATTATCTTTTTACATGTTTTTTGTGGTGGTTTGCATATGCGTATGCTTGTTTGTTGTGGTTTAACAAATGGGTCATCGGTAACCCTAAACTTGATGGTTTATGCTTTGGTTTTTGCCTTCGTAAAGGTATACCTTCAATATGCCTAACAAAATGCCAATGAGAATGTTTTACTCGATTGTTGAACTTTTATTTAAGCTATTGCATGGTGTGGTTAGGTAATGGAACCCTAAATTAGGTTAAATAGATATTGAATAATCTAAATAGTTTTGAATGGTTTGGAATGGTTAAATAGTATTGCCTTGGTGGCTATGAAATTGTTTTGAACAAAACCCTTATGTGGTGCACGAGAATACCTTGAGGAAATAAATCATGAAATTTGTTTGAATGATGATTGTCTTTTGGGGTAAATGGGATTCCCCCAAGCAAAACATAATAATGAAATACTTGTGGGTTCACGAGAATCCCACAAGCAAGCCTAATAAAGATGTACTTTTTGGGTACAAGCAAATCCCCTAAGTAAACTTGGTAATGTATCCTATAAAGTATATGGGAATCCCCTAAGGGTTTATAAGGACATTGCTTGCAAGTGCTAGTAGGTATGACGGTACCACTAATGATAGCCTTGGTTAATAATAAATTGAATTGGCGGTTTGGTTGTGTGGTAATGGTTTTAACTGGAAAAGAATGGCGGGGTCTGATAGAAAACCTTGAAGGTATGAATCCAAAGGGAAAACACTGGAAACTTATGTTTCTCGACATGAGGATTGGTCTTGACTACCACAAATAATACTTAACGATGTACACGGGAATCCCCTAAGTACACTTGTACATATGTATCATGGAGAGCGAAGGGTACTCAAGAATTTCATACTCCTATGGTATCTCTGGTTCGTACGGCACATGCATCAAGGCCCATTCAGGGGGCTACACTAGACCTATAAAACCTATTGGTGATTCTAGTATAGTTAAGATAGACATACCTTGATTAATGGTTTTAAAGGCATGCTTGACTCGGTTTCCTTTCCCGGTATGGATTTTATCTATATATCTGTATGGTTGTGAATGCATATGATTATTTTACATTGTTGTAAAGGTTGGCATTATTTTATCATTATCCTAAGTGCATTCTAGAGTTCACCTGCTAACCTGTCTTTATGGGGATGTGTCACCACGCGATGTAGGAACCGGCCATACTACTACTACTGCACATTGATTAGATTCGGGGATAGGTGGTTTTGTATTAAAGTAGTGAGATTTCATAGTTCGAAAGGTGTCTATTTCATGTCATGAATTATGTTGCATACATTTATCTTTTCATAGACTTTGTTTTTTTGGGAATGGTCGAGGGCATGTCCTAACTAGATACAATTTCGTTTGGTTTAGAGTATTTGTATGGACAATTGTGGACATGGGTATGGAATAGTTCAGAATTATATATAATGTATATTGGGTTATCATATTTTGTTTGGTTGCTTGGTTATTGGATATATTGACTATCTTGAGTTGGTCTAGGATATGGACTAATCCGAAAGTCATAACATTATTAATTGCATTATCATGTTATATGTTCAGAATTTCAATTACTAAAGGTATATGTTGGCTTATTGGATTAGGTATTGGGGGTGTTCTCTGGTCTTGGTTAGACTTAAGATGTCTTTTATGATAAGGCCCTAGTTCAGGTTGTGTCAAGTTTGTATCAGAGCCTAGGTTTTGGTGTCATGGGGTATCCAATAATTCATGTTGAGTAGAGACTTTCTTGTGGGTATGTCGTGTACCACACATAACCAGGAGCCTATGAAGCATTAAGGAATGTTCCATTTTCTTCCTTTCTTAATTTCGGGCTGTAGTGTCTATGATCTGTAATTTTTTCCCAAATCATGGTTTAGTTCACCTTTAAGATGAGGTCTTCTCAGTGATATAAAGTTTATGGAAAATCACCAGTCCCACTTGTGGATGACATTGATAGATATCATCCATCTAATAAGGTACAGACCTAGTCATGTATCCTAGTTTTGAATCTTCCCCATAGAGTTCCACCGATCTCTACTAACCCTACTTCGGAAGGTGTAAGTCATGTTTTGTTACCTTAAGAAGAGGTTACACGTGTTGAGTTTTGACATTCTATTTATCTATTAACCCAGAGAGTGACAATTCTATCATGGTAGTCCAGTCCAATTTGTATGGGGGATAATACGACAATGTCTAGAAATAATAAGAGTAAGTGGTCTAGATTTTCTAAAACAATTGGAGGTCAAAAGTATTATGGTAAGTGGTAGAAGAGAAAAAGTTGGGTGAGTCCTAAATCTTGTTATTTTACTAATGCGCCCTACCTGAAGCCATTGGGAGACATATGCTTTTAGGTTTGTAATGCTTCTAAGTCATAAGGTGCCATATCTCGAACCAATGGAGCCCAATCCTCACCATCCTAGCCTCTTTATTGGTATTGTAGTTGATCACACCAAAGTTGTTGTGAGGGAGTAAGGAATCATTGCTTTATTTATGGTCGGTTGGGTCATATGCTATGGGAATTTCCCATAAGTACTGCCACTTGTGCAAATAGGAAATTGGTTTCCACTTCTCTAGCTCTTGATCCAAGGAGTGCTAATTTTAGCTCTGGCACTAGTCAGGATCGTCGCAATGCTCTCACTATCCCTCAGGAGTCTTAGGCATCTTCTGATATTGACATTGTTAGGTTTAAAACTTTTTTCCTATTAGGTGTATTGATAACTTTTTTTGGGATCCCTTCTCTCTTATGTGACCCCACTTATAGGTATATATTTTGGTTTTAGTTTGAAGGTTAGTTCAAACCCTTTTTCTATTTCAAACTGAGTAGGTGATTCTTTGATTTCCTAAAGGGTCCATTAAGGGTGTGTGGTATCTGCTGGTAGTAAAGGGGTTTTAATGGATTTGTTTAACAAAGATAAGATAGATTTTGATATTATACCAGAGATGGATTGGTTACTCTCGTGCCATGCATCATTAGACTGTCTGACTTGTAAAATTGTCTTTAAGCTCCTTGGGGAGTCATTTATGGGATGGGTGTATGGTTCCCTGGCTAACAAGAGAAAGGTTATATCATATCATACAGCTTGGAGATTGATCTCCAAAGGGGGTTCTCTATCATTTGGTACTGGTTAAAGAATCTAACTCGAAAGTTCCTTCCTTCCATTAGGTTTAGGTGGTGAATTAGTTTTCTTAAATCTTTCCTGATGACGTTTTTGGTGTCCTTCAAATAGGGAGATTGAGTTTGCGATTAATCTTGTTCCAGAAACTTGTCCAATTTATATTCTTTCCATATAGAATGGTTCCAATTTTGGTAAAGACGGCTAAGGGGCCATTAAAGAACCCCTTTAGAAAAAGGTTTCACCCATCCTAGTGATTCTTTGTTGATGGTTTTACCCAAAAATACATAGGGTATCAATGTTTGAATAAGGAATTTAGGGTGTCCTCCATGTAGGGTTGACCATATATGTATATTTTTGTATGAGGTACCTTATGGGTAGTTCATAATAGTTGGTAGACGTTGGGTCTGAACTTCACGTAATAATTTTGAATAAGGAGTGTGTTAGTTCGGGGATTGTAGTGCATAGGTTATAAAGGTAGATAGGTTGGCTGGATGAGGTATGCCAAAGGGGGCAAGGTTGGTGACTTTAGAATACAATAGTAGGAAAGCTGTGGCATATTAGCTGGGGGGTTTAGGTTGAACTAGTGGATTGGTAGTTAGGTCATTAGTTAGCTTAGATCATAGAGTTTGTGTGACTATGCTAGACTATAGGTAGTATTTGGATGGATCAAGTTTTAGGTTGAGGAGAACCAAGCATTCTTAGTGATCATCCTTGGTGATACCCTTTAGAGAAAAGTTTTATGATTATAGGTATGGTAAGGTAAAAGTCGAGGGTTAATCTTAAATCTTTTTCTAGCGGGAAACTTCTAGGGAAGGTCAGGATGCATTTACTGCTATACTAGTAATTCTCTCCTAGTGTTGTGTGAATTCTGGTAACACTTATGCCTAAGACTTGGGTTCTACATTCGCCTTGTTCCCTGGATATGGATCTTGACCTTACCTTGCATTACCTATGGTATATGTAGTCGTGTGTCTTTCAATGTCTTGTTCTAAGGACTGCTTCTATTGTGTGTTATGTTTGAGTGATTCTCTGTTGATGACCTATGTTGTTGCTATGAAGTACCTTGTCCTTATTATACTATGCTTCACTTTGGTAGGTTTCGCTTTTGGTGGCATGACTGATTCTTGTGATTTAGTTCATTAATGACCCTTCACATGTTAGGATGGTTGTGGCCATAGAGGTGTAGTGATATTTTGAAATAGAAGAGGGGTAAAAGTACCTAAGTGGGGAAAGTATCTAGGGTAACTACTTGGGGTAACTACTAGAACTAAAGTTATATAAAAATATGGAGGGTTAGGTAAGGTTGTACCCATGAGAAATGGTTAGGAGAGGAGTAGGTGGTGAAAAAACTCGCTGTGAAAATAATAGAGGTTACTATAACTTTGGAAGGGCAATCATATTATAGCTACAGAAGAGGCAAGATAAAATTTTGTTATTGATAGATATACCAACGATGGTGTTGGGTACCTAAAGAGCGTGGTGAGGTATGATTCTTGGCTTCAGTTATGTGGCAAAATAGCATTTTGGGTGGATGTAAGGAGTATATCCTAGTGGCGTAAGTCAACTCCTTTTAGCTCTTGAGAGTGTTGAACATGGAAGTATTGTATGGTTAGAGTCATGCTCTTATCGTGATGTGTCTCTGGGAAATTCTAAGATGAATTGGACATGGCCTCTAGAATGGGCTCTGTTATCTATTATTCCATAAATTTGTGTAGAGGTAACATGTGGATGGTCCTTTATTAGTTAGTTCCCTAGGGTGGTATTGGTATATCAGATTTTGTGTCCTAAGGAGGTCCCGATGATGATCTTGGGTTGGCAAGTGTGGCGGTAATGAACAATAGCTGTGGCATCAGTGAATGTTCTCTGGTGGAACGAAAAGTCTGAGGAAGCCATTTGAGATGCGAAAAGGGACATAGAATCAAAGAATTTGTGTTGGTTCTTTGTTCTAGAAATTCTTGCCTGAGATATGTATTATTCATCACATCTTTGTTTCCAAACTCAGATAAAGAAAGGGTTTTTCTTGCAACTTTGTTTTCTAACTTAGTTAGAGGTCATGAGGGAGGTGTTGAGTTGTAAATCATATGTTGGATATGTGATGATCTTCTCATCTTGATTTATGTCATTGTCTTCAAATTTTGTTCAAGGTAACTTTGATGGGTGTTAATGGTTAACTCGTAGTTATGCTTACCTTTACTCGTCATTCGACGATGAATGATCCTAAGTGGCAAAGAATGAAAAACACCAAACTTGGACCCTTAGAAAAATTTCCTAAGTTGATTACTCTAGATAAGAATCAACCCAAAGGTACAAGTTATAATCTAAGGTACGGCTATGGCCCTCTCTCTCGTATTTTAGGCAATTTTTTTGGGGTTGGATTCTATCTAAGATATGACTAAGCATCATACTAGTTGTTTGGTAGGATACGAGGTGGTGGTTTTCATATGTGTGTGCTTGTTGGTTGTGGTTAAACAAATGGGTCATGGGTAACCCTAAACATGATGGTTTATGCTTTGGTTTTGGTTTTGGTAATGGTTTGACAAAATACCTATGAGAATGTTTTACTCTATTTTTGAACTTTTATTGAAGCTATTGCATGATATGGTTTGGTATTGGAGCATTAAGTTGATTTAAATGGGTTGGAAATAGCTTGGTGGCTATTTAATTATTTTGAATTAAAACCATATGAGGTACGCGCGAATCCCTGAGTTAATTATTAATGAAATTTGTTTAATCATAAACGTCTTTTGTGATACATGGGATCCCAACAAACAAAACAATAATGAAATACTTTTAGGGTACACAAGAATCCCCCAAGTAAGCCTTATAATGATGTACTTGCGAGGTACATGGGAAACCCCAAGTAAACATAATTATATAATCTATAGGGTAGATACATGGGAATACCCTAATCTTTGCTAATGTCATTGGTTGCAAGATATAGTCGGTATGATGATACCACTAGTGATAGCCTTGGATAATAATAAATAAAATTGGTGGTTTGGTTATATGGTAATGGTTCTAATTGAGCAATAATGGTTGGGTGTGATAACTAATCTTTAAGTTGAGAGTTCAAAGGACAGACATTGGAAACTCATGTTTGCCGGCATGAGGATTGGTCATGATGACCATATATGATACTGTAAGGTAACTAGGAATCCCCTAAGTACACTTGTACATATGTATCATGGAGAGCGACGGTTACTCAGGAAATACCTACTCCTATGGTATTGCCGATTCGTGCAGCTACACGTATCTAGGCCTGTTCATGGGGTTACACTAGACTCGTATAGCCATGGATGGTTCTAGGATGATTAAGCTACACATAATAGGTTAAAAGTTTTAAAGGCATGCTAAACTCGGTTCCTTTACCGTCCATAGATTATATCTATACATGTGTATGGTTGTGAATGAATATGATTGGTTTACTTATTTGTAAAGGTTGGGATTATTTTATCCTTATCCTTTGTGCATGATAGCGTTCACCTGTTATCCTATTTTAAGGAGGCTTCACCCCTACATGATGAAGGAATCAATCATACTTTTCTTCCTGGTTATTGTTTGGATTCAGGGAGAGTTGTTGTTGGATTAATGTGGTAAGCATCCATATTTCAAAAGGTATCAATTTCATTTTATGGGTTACTTTACATACATTCATCTTTGTATTGACTTTATTTTTTAGTTAATGTTAGGGACATGTTCTGACTAGATACTCATTAATTTGGTTAAGAGGCTATGCACAACTATGGACTTTGGTATGAAATGGTTACGATTTATTTATTATATACATTGGGTTATTGTTATGGGTTTGGTTTGTTGGTTAATGGATGGATTGCCTTGGTTGGGTTTGTCTTAGGTATGGACTTATCCCAAAGTCATCAAATTATTCAGTTTGTTATCTTGTTAAATGTCCAGAATTCATTGACTCAGGTTATATGTTGTATGGTTGGATTAGGTATTGGGGTAGTCTCCTAAGATTCCCATTATGACAAGGCCTCAAGTTGGATAAGGTCGGGTCAACCATTTAAGACAACTTGTTCATCAACCTTTCAATATATAATATTGATAATGAATGATGAAGTATAATGGTATGTCTTTCCTTACTTCTCTTGCACTCTATCTCTCATGGGGATTGCATTATTTATTTATTGAATTGCTTATATATATTTATTTTATGATGATGATCGATATGACCAAAGGATATATTAATTTTATGATGATGCTGGGTAAGTTCAAAAGATATATTAGTGATATGATGGTGCCCAATGTGTTCGGAGGATACATTGATGTTATAATGATTCCCGGTAAGTTCGGAGAATATATTGATAATATGATTATTCCGGATAAGTCCGAAAGATATATTGATTTTTTGATGATGCCCAATAATTCCATAGGATGTACTAATGATATGATGATGCCTGGTAAGTCTCGAGAATAAATTAATGCTATGTATAGTAAGAGTATAAATATGTTTGTGTGGGGATTTCATATATATGATTTCATTCGTATGTGCTTGGCGATGTGATGTTATTTTTTGTATTGTCGGTTATAGTTCTTTAGTTCTAATCACTTTCTAATCGGTGTAACTAATGTTAGCAATAAATAAGGTGTAGGAGTAAACTACACAAACTAGTGAGTTATGATTAGTTGGTAAGTAGAATCTTGTGTGGAATTAAAAATTCACCTAGTGGGTATAGTTTGCTTGAACAAATGGATTATTTAAGGAATATTATATATATTAGATCTAGCTATGAGGTAACTAGTTGCCTTTTAAGTGACTATTTTACTTGATAAGTAGAAGTCTAGAGTCCTAATTAATGGATGTTGTTTAGTTGAAATATGGAAACTAGCAATTGCAGTTGTTATGTGTTTAATGATGATAATAGGCTAGCGTTGGTGATGATTAAGGATATAGATCACTATGTTATGATGTTGATATATGATTATTGAGGATTTGTATATTAATGATTCTAGATAATAAAGACAATAACGGTTAGATGTTTAAGTGTTTGAATGATGAGTAGTGAACTTTTGCTAGATGGTGACTAGTGTGATTATGATGTCTAGAATTGTACTTTGGTTAATGGCATCTATGGTCAAGTAGTAAACCTCGACTTGATGTTGGATGTTTTCCTTTTAATGAATAATGGTTAATTGCTATCACGTGAATATAGTTTATGTAATAATAGGTTACACCAATAATTAGAGGCCATACGATAACTAGCAAATTAGCGAGCTATTAATAATCATCGGTTTTCTAATAATGAGTAAGTACAATATATTGCTTAGTTGGACATCTATATGGCGATATGATTTTGGGTATTAGTACCTTGGCATATGTTAGTTATTTTCGGTAATGGTTACAAATTGGAATTGTTTGTAACTGACCATTGATGGGAAATATAGTTAAGCATGAATATTGATAAAGTTTGTTATATATCTATTTACGTTGTTTCATTTGATCCTTTTTTTGCACTCTTCGATAAAATGGAAGACATTATGAGTTCTTTATTGTATAGTCTTTTGGGTGTACTTACTAGTGGTATGGAACACCGCAATGAGTTATTTTACTATATGTTTTAATGGATGTATGTGTGCCAACTTTGCATTTACAAGGTTGTAATTGTATTAGTGTCTCTTTATCCTTTCAAATTAATTAATCCTTATATATGATGGCATTGACGTGTATTGATATGATAGTTTGTACTATTATTCTAGTTTATCATTTATTTTATACAGTGATGATGAGCAAGACTAAAGTTTGATTCTGTACCTTGACTTATAGATAATATTTTGCTTTATATCATAATTTACCTTATTTAGTCGACGATGTCTATTGAGTAGTCATTGTTTTGGTATTCATATTACACTTCTATACACTTTTAGGTGTAGACCCAAGTACTAGTTCCCACTGTTGAGCTGATTTTGTGTAGTGTTGATTTTCCATAGACAAGGTTAGTTCTTGGAGTTTTTAGACGGTTGTTTCCCTCTATCCTTGTTAAGTCTTTTACATTCGAGGTAGATGTATTGACCATTTTATACTTATCAGTTGTATTACCTATTATCAAAACATAGATGACCTTATACTTATATTACCAGATTGTGGGATTTGTATTCATACTTTAATTGTCTTCTCTTAATTGAATACTTTTGATTATGCTAGTTTATTTAAGCCCACTAGGAAATTCAACAAAAGTAACCCATTCCCTTAGCCCTGCGTTACGATGTTGGTTTACCAACTGTTGGGGTATAGTAGATGCCATTCTATCTTCTGAATCGGGTCAAGACAGGAATCTTTCTTGAAGCATCCATACCAAATACATCATCCCTTTAAGCTTTTATGCTCCTCTTATCTATTGACATTTGCAGATGAATGTCCTAGTATTAGTGGATATTGCATTAACCATATAGGTCATTTCCTTGATTTATGAAATTTTTTGGCTTTTCAAGCCATCCCATAGAAACTACAGGTCACTTGTGACTTTTCAAAACTATTGTATCGATTTTTGGACAGATTACTTAGGTTTTAGGCTTATTTTTATGTTTTTGGGTTATCGATGCTGAAGTATTAGTCTTGGACAAAAAATCCTATCAAAAAACCTCAAATAAGAATTTTGAAAACACCATTAGCTCCCTAAAGGAGATCCTTTGAATGGTTTTTGGTCTTGTACATTTTTGTCAGAGGAAATGTTCAAACAATGTGTTGAAATGACATTGACAGTGAAATTCTTATGGTGCCCATTACATATTCAATTCCTTAAGTTGGCTCACTTCATGCCTAAAACCTACCTAATACTTTATTCACAACTGATCCCACCATCCATTAACAAGTAAGATCTACACATCTAACCTTTTTGTATTTCTTAGAAGACTTGTCTATAGTGACTTGAAAGAACTCTTTACTAAGGCCTTTTTTCAAGAACATTATTAATGTTTTTTGTCGGTGAACATTTGTCCAACAAAAATATTGGTTCCATCTAAGATAGAGTGTATTATTTTAGACCCACACATCCCATTGAAACCCTTCTACAATCTTTTTCTACAAATTTCTTAGAATCTTCTATGTCCATATCCATTGCATGATTACCCATGCAGTCATATCTCATTGAGTTATCACCTACTTTATGGGATAGGTATGCAGATGGAGGCAGTGGTGGCACTAATATGGGAGCTTGTTCCTGAAACTTTTCAATAACTTTAACCCCCAAAATAAGAATTGAATTATTTAAATCAACACTAAGCATATATAATTCCACATGCCCGTCATTTTTATGTACGTTGGATGGATTTTTCCCTTACCATTCTTTAAGTAACTGATGACCACACCCCGTTTATTGTAACGTAAGAATCCACTTTCAATTATGCTTTTACCATACCTTTGTATGAACCATTATGATGAAGGACAATGGACGCCGTTTTCTTAGACATGGAATTTAAATTTCAAGAATAAGTATTCTCTTGACACTTACTTAAAAATTCTCAACCAATAACTTTGTAATCTATAATAGACATGATATACCAGGTGAGAATACCGAATCAAGTAAAGTAATGGCCTATGAGCGTAGACATATTAGGCTGTAGTCCTTATTTTTAGACTAGATCTCCATGCAGTACTTGATCAAATTTGGCCTATATTTTTTGAGTGACCATTTAAAAGTGTAATAGATTATAACCTTTGAAGTAGATAAGGTATGTTGGAATGTAATTAATAAAAAGCTAGAATCACTTTAGAAAAAAGTCAAAGTGATTTTGAAGTTCTTGACTAAAATGATAGAATAAAAACAGTAGGGAGTTGGTTGAAAATATCAGAAAACATAGGGGTAGCCTAACTTTCATATGGAAGCCCAAAAATATAAGTGAAAAATCAATAAAAATGAGCTAAAATTTTCGAAAAATTGCAAAATTGGAGGAAAAAATTAGCTTCCTTTTGAAGATTTGATATATTTTATTTAAATATAATATTTTATATTTATATTTGAACATTGTATAGGTCTATTTTTTAATACTTAGGGGCTGAAGTTTGGGTTAAACTTAAATGTACATTTTTAAAAATTTGTGCTAGCGTTGCCACTTTTCTGTGGGCCATTGAAAGTGTCTCTTTTTTTCAGTTATTTGAGACTTGTGTCTTTTTGTGAAAATTTATTTTTAAAAGCATCGAAAGTCCCAACTCTCCCATGTAATTGTATCTGTGATGATCTAGGAGTGTCAAATCTTGTAGCAGCTTTAAGATGTAACATATGAATATTTTCCTACCATTTTTTTCTAAATTTCACTAGAGGTCATTTAATTTTGAGTTTGTTACATAATTTTTTTTTATTTCCTAAAAATAATTTTTTATTCTTTAACACTTAAAGATTATTCAAATTCGACGTATATTGATTTCAAGCCTTAACTCATACATTTTTGCTATGATTCTCCTAAGATTTGATGCTTTAAAGTGTTTTATAGATTAAATATGTATGAATTATTGTAACAGCTTTAGCTATTATTTTCTGTTTTTTATGTTTTGATCATTTTTTTTTCTTCATAGTTCTTATATATCATATATGGGTTACGGAGATGGTTAGTACAGTCTTTAAAGCATTTGAGAGTGATTTGAGTAAGTTTGAGGGTTTGAGTAAACTTATGTATGATATTTGACTAGGGTCTAACATTTTTTGATTCAATAATCGCATGACATTTTTTAAATTTCATTATATCTAACTGTAAATTTTTGATTTGTAGCTTGGTTAGTTCGAATTTTGAGCCATTACATTAAGTTTTGACCTCTAAGACGAGAAACTAGTTAAAATAGCCTAAAAGAGGTCTCATGGGTTGATTTATTTATAAAGGGCTCTTTCGATAAATTTGATAATACCATTTAGCCCAGAACATGAAAGTTATTCTTGTAGAAATATTTGTTTTTTTTCATTACGTTCCAAACAAATTTTGGGGGTCCGTTCGAATGATTTTAGACCATTTCCCTTAAGTTGGTGCATGCAAAACATGGTTCATACTCACGAGCCACCATTTACAAAGTCATAGAGGGAAATTTTCTTTTCATCATGAAAATGAGGTAGTAGTTGCATTAACTAAGAGATATCTAGTAGATCGGGTAATTTTTTACGATCACTATTCTGAGGACCACCTTCTTCCATCGTGATTTCCTACTTTATCTCTTGATTCGAAGGTGGGTACTATGATCAGAAGGTACTTTTTACCTAAATAATATAAATTCTCTGTTTTCTTAATTGTCATCATTTTTGGACTTTGAGACCACGGGGATGTAGATTTTAAAGAGGAATTTTCATCAACAGTATTTTGGTATGCTTTAAACATAATTTCTATCATTATTTATATAATATCTTCAAAATCTTGATTTAAATTTTGGAATTTTTTATTTTTATTTGACATTAAATAAATAATATTTCTTTGATTTCAATCTTCGAAATAAAAAAGATCTCAAAGCAGGAGGAATGCTCTTGGCGCATATTAGCAAGGCTGCTAATGTGCGCCTCGTGAAATTCCACATAGGCTTCACCAAAAAATTTATGTGTTCGACCGTGAAATTAGTTACCCCCAAGATGGAATAACTTGTTCACCGGGTTCACTAACATTTGTGAGAGTTCTAATTAGGTATCATTTTATTCCTAAGAAAGAGGCACCCAATTTGGACACTGACTCACCAAATTCAGTTCACCGTTGCAATTTTTGATTCGCATACCAAAAAAAGAGGTTGCAATTTATGGAGCATGCACCTTCACTCAACTTCTAGTGAGAAGGGAATTTTTTGATAGTCGCATTGCTAGAGAAAGTAAAGAACTATCCTATATCCCTCAAAGTACTAATGATGGTTAAATCTTTCTAATTATCATTGCAGGTGATTTGAGAGAGAAAACACACTACTGGTAGAATACTCTAATTGGGTTTGTGTTTGGGGACACTCCTTAGAAAAAATCGATGTAGACTTTTATGTCAAATGTATGGAGCTTTATGGATACTTGACAAACTTTGGGTCATGAAGCTTGTTAGTATATTTTTTAATTTAATTTATTGAAGATTCTGATGAAATTTTGGTAAATGGACTCTAAAATTCCATATAAACCATTCATGGTTCAACTATGGGAAATTGATTTTGAATTTGTCCCTAGTTGCATCACAACTATTCGACTATGTATTACATTACCTAAATTACCAGCTGGTTATTGGTTTAGGAAATTGTTGTGTAAAATTGCGAGTTGAATTGGTCGACCTCTTCACGCAGATCACTTTATTACAAATATGAAGCATATATCATATGCTCGTGTTTGTACGAAAGGGGATACTTCTCGAACACTAATTTACCCAATAGGTATGGTGACTCCAATGGGTGCATTCCACCCACCTATAGAGTATGACTAGAAATCTCAATTCTTTACTAATTGAATGTATTTTGGGCATTCTTCTATGGATTGTCATATGAACTACAAGGCTGAGAATAAGGAGAGAGAATGCTTTCCAGTAGAAGCAAAAAAGGAGGAGAAGAAAAATATGAAGTAGATAACATATACACCAATATTGACAAAAAAAGAAAGTGAACGTTACTTTGGATGAGACTACCAATGTAAAAAAACATCTACATGATCAATAGTAGCTCCATCCTTTGACTAGTGAACCTGCTCCACATGTACAAAATTTTTCTTAGGTTTGGTGGAAAATTTTGGAGGAAGGTGCTAGCACCTATTGGAATGATAATAGATTCTCTACCTTAAAGAATACAAGTGATTAAAAATATAAGCTAGATGATTCTAGCAAGCCTCCCAACATTAAATGATCCTTAAAACTTGGAACTTGAATGGTTTAAACCATCCCCTCAAATAAAAAAAGCTCAAACTCTTTCTAAAATCTAAGATTAATCGAATGGGATGTTTAGAGACATAGGTAAAGCAACATAAAATACCCAATATCTTGACAAATGTTGTATAAAGATGGAATGCTAGTTGTAATTATTCAGAGGGTCAAAACGGTAAAATCTGGATACTTTAGAGATCGAATATGTTGGTGTAGGTATTGGTATCTCATGAGAAATTTGTACATTGTCATGTCGTGTCCTACATATTATTTTGTTGCTTATGTTACAAATGTTTATGCAAAAAGTATTGTCACTGAAAGAATAGCATTGTGGACTACTTTTATGGGACTATGTACTATGCTATTAGGAGCTTTGTATCTTTTGTAGAGATTTTAATACCCTATTAATCTCTAATGATAGGTTAGGATCCCCTATTACAAATGTTGAAACATAGGTCTTCAGGAATTCATTGGATACTCTACACCTCACCCCCTTGAGATCAAGTAGGTGCTATTAGTCCTTTTGCAAATAAACAGAAGCAGTGACATAAAGTTTATTCCAAATTGATTGGGATTTTGGAAATAACCTATAGTTCCAAAGCTATCGAGTAGTGGATTCTGATTATCTATTACAAGGATATTTCTCTGTTCCATAATCCTATTGTATTGTAAACTTGAATTGAGTAATAGGCCAAATCCTTTCAATCTATTCTCTACAGTCATGCAACATCACTATTTTTCTGACATTGTTGCAATCACCTTGACATATAGATATACTAGAACAAGAATGTATCAACTGACTCAAAAATTGAAAGCTCTTAAAATAAATCTTAGGAGTCTCAACTCTCACATGGCTTCCTATGTGTGTCATTTGCATACTTCTAGGCAACAACTAGCAGTTGTTAAATATAAACTAGCCACTGATGTGTTAAATCGGACATACATAGATGGGTAAAAATGGTGATTTAGAAAATGTACAAATCAAGCTTAGAAGAAGAGCAAGCATTAAGATAAAAATCCAAAGCTACTGGTGTCATAAATGGAGATTCTAAATCTAAATTTTTTTATGCTAAGTGCATGATTAGAGCAAGAAGGAATGCTATCACCTCTATCTATAATGATAAAGTACTAAAGTTTATACATCCAATATTAGTGGACCAAGAGTTTGCTTCTTTCTTCACCATATAGTTAGGAACTGTAGTTGCTAAGGTTCTCTTGCTTAACTCAAAAGTCATTAAAATTGCTACTTTCTTAACTACTCAACTGAATCTAGGTCTCAGACAAGAAGATACAAAGGAGGAAATTACCATTGTTTTTAATGATATGCGCAGTAAGAAATCTGAAGAAGTGGATGTAATAGCTATTGATCTCTACACAAGTTAATAGGATAAAGTGAAGACTAATATGTTACTGGTTGTATAAGAATTTTTCCATTCAGGCAAACCACTTAAAACCTTTAGTTACACTACAGTGACACTTATGAAAAACGTTCTATCTCCTTTAGCAGTTAAAGATTATAGGCCTATAGCATGTTGTAACACTTTTTACAAAATTATAACAAAGGTTCTAACTAATAGGAAGAAAGGTGTAATGAACTCTATTATAATATTTTCAAATTAGCTTTTCTAAATGGAAGGTCTAGAATTTATAATGTATTATTTAGTCATAAATTACTGAAATGGTACTCTAAGATATTTTTATCCCCTAGGTGTGTGATAAAGGCTTATATAATGAATGCTTATGATAGTGTTGAGTGGTGCTTCCATAAGTGTATGCTTGAAGAGCTGAATTTTCCTAAAAAATTTATTGGCAGGGTGACGGAGTATGTCATAATTGTGTCATATTATCTTGTACTTAATGGTAGTCTCACAATTCTGGAAAAAAAAGGATCAAGCAAAGTGACCCTAAGTCACCTTACCTATTAATGATTGCTATGTAATATTTTAATAAAGAATTATCTCAAATTACCTAAAATCAAAGGTTCCCGTTCCATCCTAGGTACAAAAGTTTTGTATTGTATATATTTTCTGTGCAGATGATTTGGTTATATTCTGCAAACCAAATAATGCTTCTATAGAGATTTTTGAAAAATCTTTTGGTTGTTTTCTCCTATTTCTAAACTTCAAGCCAAGTAAGACAATGTTCAAAATTCATGTTAGGTGTCTAAGACTCAATTAACCAACAACTTTTGCATACTTTGGGTTTAAATGAAGGGGTTATTCCATTCAAGTGTTTAGAATTTCTTGTGTCTTCCATGAAGCTAAATATGGACTATTAGTACCTCGTGGTAGATCAAATGAAGTTTTAGTCAACGAAACATTTATCATACTCAGTAAGGCTGCACTTTATTAAGTCAATTTTTTTCGGCATACAAACTTATTAGGCACAAATAGTCATACTCCTAAAAAATATCATAATGCTCATAAACTCTCGTTACAATTTATTTTTGTAAACTCTCATAAATGATCCTTAGTATACCTATAGAAGCTATGCAAGCCTAGGGAAGTAGGCAGGAAAAATATATTTAACCTTTGTAACTAGAATAAAGATGTTGTTACAAAATAATTGTGTGCTTTAACTACTAAAGCGGACAGTTTGTGGATAAATTGGGTGCATGCCTACTTCATCAAAGATGATTCTGTAGAATAATGTTGTAGACCAAAAATGCAACTTTCGTTGTAAAATGTTATTGAGTCCAGAAAGGTTAGCATGCTAGCACTTGGATTACAGGATAATCTCTAGGCAAGACTAAACTAACAGATAATGCAAGAAAAATTCTCCATCATGAATATGTATATATCCATGCTTCTTAACTTGCCAAAAGTCCCTTAGAAAAGAATTATTATCTAACCAAGTATTCATCAAAGGCATAATTTATTTTGTTGCTTACATTATTAAATAGATTGGCGATACTTGATAGGCTAGCAAAGTTTGGAATTATTATTGATGCTTTGTGTGCTTTCTGTGAGATTGTTGAGGAAACACATGCTTACTTTTTATTTTAATGTCTATAAATAAGTGGAATGTAGTGTATATTATTATCATTGTTGTGTATTCATAGAAACACAGGTGACTGAAAATAGAAGGTGGAATAGACCACCAGATAGGAAAAAGGCAAATTAAGAAAATTTTCTTTTATATATACTAGGTTTTCTATGATCAATATAATTTAGAGGGTAAGGAACAAAAATATATTCCAGTAGGGGAGATTTGTTGCTGATAATGTTTTTAAGGAATAACAATGCACGTTCATAATAAAGAAACGGTGCAAAAGAAGTAGAGTGTAATCTTGCTACAGCTAAACTCTATTCCATGATGGTTAAATTTTTAACCTTGTATTAAATGTGTTGATCATTTTCATATAATTCTTAGCAATAAATAGTGGCTTTTTAGGATTGTTAGTGTGAGCCTTACTGTTACTTTGCTCGATTTTATATTTTGTGAGACAGTTGGTCAGCTCTTTCTAGATTTGTAAACTCCTTGGTGAAATAAAACATTTATTTACCATAAACAAAAACTTGTTTTTCAATGGGATTTTATATTTAGAATCCTTATAGTATAGAAAACATAATTCTTAAATAAAAATTCTGATTTTACCATTTTTTCTTTAGGGTTAATTTTGAATAATTTTCAGACCCAAATTGAAATTGTTAATATGAGTATCATTAAACTCCTTATGAAATGTAGATTATGTTTTTGATAGATTTGATTTTCTTTGAGATCTCACAAAAAGGAAAAGTTCCTTAATAAATGATCTATTCTTGAGATTTGTGTTTATAATGTAGGTTATGACTTAGCTTCCATCAGACTGGGCTAGATATCTAACCATTTATGTGAAATATGGAATTTGTTGGGAATTTTATTGCGAGATTCAAATTTTGATATCATATTTTTATCATGTAGCCTGTGTAGGGGCTTACGTGAATATTATGATTGTCTCGAGGGATTATTATTATTGTAACGCTCATAGGTAGGCTAGTATTGACCTTGTTTAAGCATTATTTTCTTTATCTATTCTCATAATTCAAGGGTGAGGGCTTGAATTGACATAATTTTCCTAATTGAAGAATTAGTTACCTTTATCATTATCATGAATCCTGACAGACATGCTTAAATTATTATTATCTCACACGACTCCTTGTTAAAATTTTTCTATGTGATGTCTTGTAGAATTATTTATTGGCAATAAAGAGATTTGAGATTATTTATACCCTTATTGAATTGATTCATTACATGATAATTGATTTGGTTATAATAAAGCATCATTGTTTAATTCATCCTTATAATTGGAAATAACACCACATAAAAATTTAATGTTTTAAACATAAAAGAAATACTTTATAAAAAATCATGACTGAGGAATATGATGGTGAGGTTTATTGATACATGGGACATTGATAGTATATAGGAAGAGAACACTCCTCGTTTCCTATCCTTTATGGTTTCACTTGTATGGTGTGTACGAGTGGATATTGAGATATTACCTCATGATCAATGCATTGCATTACATCTCTTGCATTTATTTTATGTTTTTGATATTGTATACTTAGACTTCATTATAAGTTGATGTTTTTTTCATTAGTATACTATTATATAGTTGATTTATTTTTAGGAGATAGGGTTCAAACAACCATTGGGAACTTTTCTATATATAGTTAGAAGTGTTGCTCTTGGTTTACTTTATAAATTTTATTTTATACTTTTCTTTGTCAGCTTGTGGTGTCTAATAAGTACAAGTGGACAATAGTCACTCCTATTTTTTGTACTCTTTTAGTGAAAATCCCTGTACGAGTGCGACATATGGATTTTGAGATATTATTGAGTAGAGGCAATCTTATAGCACTGGTGAGCTCCAGCGTTCGAGGCATATTACAATTTAATGATTATGAACCATCACCTGAGGATAATGGGATCTGATCAATCAAGCATTTGATTAGAGGGACAAGCTTGGTAGAGTGATGATTAATACTGATATATCATAGCAAATTTGTTCTCCTAATAGATACATTTATTTTATTTTTGCATGTATATTAATTATTTATGTCTTGAAATGTTTAGTATGGTTTCTTAAAGTAGTATTGTATCACTCAAAATCGAATAGTAGGACTCTATAGACGAGCATTAAGAGGCTTTATATACATTCTTATCATTCATAAAATGTGATTTCAGAGAAGATATAATAGTTCGAACATAATGAATTTAAGGTATATAAAATTTAAATATTAATTAGAAAAGTTTAATATATGCATATATATATATATAAAAATGCACATCATATAAAGCTAGACACTTATTTTTAGACAATGTGTACTTGGGGAAAAAGGTAAAATGTAATCATATACACCACTATTTAATAGAAAGCTAGTGTTAGACTATCCAGCTAGCTTAAACTTGCTCAAATTACCAAAAAGCATGGACAATGTATTCTACAAGAAGTTTATGAGATGATTCAAGAATAATGACAATAAGATGAATTTATGTCATTTTCTGAACAAGTCTAGGATACTATATCTAGTGTAGAAGGCGGCTCATTGTATATGGAGTGAAAAGAGCAGAGACCATAGCTAGGGAAATGGTAAGTAATAGCAATCATCTAATGTATATTTTTATATTAAATTAATTAAATATTACATAGTTATTTTTAAATATATTTATTTGCATGAGAAAAAATAGGGTGCCGCCAACTCAGCCTATGATCTTCAGAAAAACACGTATAATGAAGTAGAAGAAAGAGGACAAGAATGAGCTGGATCTAGATATGTAGATTAATCCATGGGTTCAAAATTCCTATATAAGTTTTAAAACTCTAAATATAAACAATTAACTTATCTCTATTATGTATTTATATGATAGATTATTTAATATGTAGAGTGATTATGAATAATACTTTTCAGAGTTCAATAAGACTCAGCAAGCCTAGGCCAACTGACCTAGCTTATGCTGGAAGAAACCACTTAATTTTGGACAAAAAAGTTTTTGGGAAAATGGGAACGTTTCCATGAAAATAAAAATGGAGTGTGCATATGGTGGGATCCAGGAATGATTTGTTAAACATCAAATTAGGACTAAAAGTTAGTTGATCATTACATCACGTTTAGATGATTAATGATGTTCTAATCATTTCTAGGTCACAACAGATTGCACAACATAAGTGTACCTTGGCAATGATTGAGGCATAATGGGTTTGTCCAACCAATCTTATGTGCCATATCTCAAGAACATCAAGGAAAAAGTACTTACTCTTGCTCGTTGCTTATTTAATCTAGTTCTCCAGGATTCATTTCAAGTCATAAAGAGACTAAGAGTGATAGGAATTTTATGGCATCAATCTATTAAGATTAACATTCTTCTATTCTTTTTTTTGTTTTAATACTTTGTAGATATTTTTCAACATTATTTATGATTTGAAATTCTTTATAAGTCATTTTGGTAGATATATTTATGTTTATACCAATGATTTTAAATATTTACTATGTTTTATTTTTACATGATAATCGTGGTAACAATTACTATTACTTCAGATTGTATATTGAATTGCATTATTATTTGGCAGGTGGAATGCCGAAACTACTGGTTTCAACATCTCAAATGATTAAAATCAATGAACAGAGAAACTTTTGTCTATCATTTTTTGAAAATGTTCATGACAATTTATCTATAAATGTAACATTGTCAATTACGTTGTTCGTCACATTAAAGAACAAGGCAATGGATAGAGGTTCTTTTGTTAATTGTTTTTCTTGAATCTTATTAATTTTCAAGGAAACGATGTTGGAAAGGGTTAATTTATACTGTTACATTTTAAATTTTTATCCCAACCTATTATTTTAGAAAATAAAAAAAAATGAGGTAATTTATCCCAAAAATGATGTCGCCACTTTTCCATCTTTCGTAGCAAAAATATCAATGTTTTCCAGCTCCTTTTGACATTCTTTTTGACTTTTAAAAAGTAGTGAATGTGATTATATTTACATATGTATGATTATCTGTATCATCTGAAAATGCACTTGGAGGTCTTATATAATGTGTAGTGGCAAATTTTTACATTTTTTACTACAGGCCAATGATATCCTTCTTAGATATATTGTTAATTTATAAATAAGCATGTCAATTGTTCTGTTGTTGTATGAAACACCACTTCTATTTCATTTCCAAAGAGATACTCACCTATTATAATGGCTAGCCTACTAGTAATATATTCTACTCTGGGCGTAGGCCCACAAAACTTTAAAATACGTTATAGGGAGTAAGGCTTCTTACTTATTTAGCCAATATCATTCTTATGTATAATTAATGTGGGATCTCTTATCCTAATTTAGGGTGTTATGCGCATCCTCTCCTATCGACTCAACATTCTCTCTAAGGTTTGGCCCATTAAATCAGATTTGCCTTAACTTAGGATAGATATTTGTCCAACCCTATTGGGAATTTCCATAACAAAGTTTGAACTTTGGTGGCATCTACAAGGCTGCCTAATTAGTGATTTTGACAACATTTTTAATCGCCTAGCACACTATTTATATTGTTTTATCTATATTAGGCCTACACAACTTTAAAATATATCACTAGGGAGTATGACCAGCTTATTTATATATAAAATATCCCTTTTGTGTTTTTCGAATGTGGGACTACTTATCCTAAGTTGAGTTGTCACATAAGATCAAAAAATTCATTTTTGTGCTTAAAGGAACTCATTCTTATGTACTTTTTTGTAGATACCATGGCACTTGGTTAAATGCAATCTAGCTCATATTAGAAGTATAATATCGGAAACCAAGGATAATACAGATTCATTTGGTGCGTGTCTTTCATTCTACCCTTTATGAATGATTCAAAAATAGAGATATCATAATACCCTGCAAAATCTAATCCTAGATCCAAACCATTCTTTGTTTCTGTATGGTCCTAAACTTAATTTTTTCGAATTTTACATAAGTGTTTTGACTGATTCTCAAGTGTGGAAATTTCTTTTTATATATATTTTGATCATAAAAAAATATGTTGAGAGCTTTTCTAGTGACTATATTTTTGCATATGTTCTTACTTGGGTTAGCTTTATATAATAACATCCTTGAATATAAAGAGTTACACAGGCCATTACCTATCAGATTAAAGGTCTTTCAGTCTTCTTTCCAACAACACCAACCATTCATTAATCTGAGACCACAGAAAAATGATTATTTTACCAAAAGGTAATATATTGGTTGGCTCTCTAGATTCAATATATTGATATGTATGGCCCACACTTTCCATTTTATGTTCCGCAATTTGTAGCACTTTGGGAAATTTTATGGTAGTCGACTGAAAGACTTGTGAGGATTAGTTCACGTCTGCATATCCCATTGTATAGTCCAGATGTCAACATAATAAAAATTTGTTTCTAAGTTATTTTCCTTCGTAAAAATTTCATTATTTTGGTATCCATTTTAGGTCTAGATTTAGTGTTCTCTTCTCCTCATCCTACAACACTAATGTTAATTTTTATCATGAATGTCTATGTAATTATTACAGTTTCATTCATTCAATTACAAATTATTAATGAAATCCTACACCATAACTCGAGAATTTTTTAGAAAACTTAACCAAGGGTTTACGAGTTTAAATCTTGGAGTTCTTTCTACAAAAATTTTAGGCTATTAAGGTAGGTAAGGATTGTAATGACCTTAATTTTAGTGTTCTATATGAAGTATGTGATTCTATGTGATTTGATAACTATACCACTCCTCATGATTGGATTGTGGTATTTCTACGATGTGGGATATTTGGCATGTATCTCAATGTATTTTAGTGTGATTTATATGGGATTATGATTTTTTGTGGTCTTAAAGGCTTACTAGTTGGCTTCAGTAAACATCTTTTGGTCTATGTGTCAGATGGCAAAACAAATTATGTCTGTAGATCTAGAACGTCAAATTTAGGATGGTAACATGGTTGGTGTAGTCTGATGTCTTTCATACGCATTTTAACCCTCTATTTGGAATGTTTTTAAAATAAGTTACAGGGATCAACTCTGTGAAAAGAACGTCTTTTAGATAAAATTTGACATTATCATTGAATTTAGAGCGTCGAATTTGATAGGGTATCATCGTTCATTTGCATTCTTTTGATTCTAGGTAAATTCCGAGGGGACCATAGAGATTTAAAATTTCCAAGTTTCCAAAGCTGATGCAATAATTGGTATGACCGCTAAAGCAACTCTTGGGCGCATTAAGGTTTTAAAATAGCCTTTAGGCACTTTAGCAACTAGAGTACAATGACCAAGTACCACAGTAATGGTAGCGTAAGCGCTTACTCCTAAAGCGGATAGTGCCTACTATAGCGGTACCTGAACCAGAGTAGGGTATTTCTTTAATGGAACCAGGGCTCTTTAGCGCACATTGCTAAACTGGCCCAAGGCTTCTTTAGCGGCACCCAGGTAGATTTATATACATTTATTTGAGATTTTTTCATAATTTTCAAGACTTGAATCTTGGGATTTGAGTTTTTAAGCCATTTCTTCTATTTTAAAGATTGGGTAAGCTCCAATACCCATTGCTATTATTTTTCTTCGACTTTTATCATATAAAATTTGTAAAAACTTGTATCCAAAGGTGAAGTTTTTGAAATTTTTGCCAAAAAAGCCTAAAATAATATTTCTTTAATTAAAACCTCAATTCCAACCTATTTTCACTTGATTTTTCATCTATGAGTTTCTTTAATTAAGGAAAATATTTTTTTGGACTAAATTTCTAATTTTTCATCTCTTCTTAAAAACACATTTTCATGTTTTCTTTTGACCCTAATTTTAAAGTGGTACATATTGTTATCAATATTGTTCATTTGATGCGTATATTCTATATTCGCATGTTTTAGCTAATTTGGGCTAGCCTGAGAGGTGAAAGATCAATGATAAAGGCTTAGTAATTTTGGTTTTGCTATTTGAGGTAGGTTATGGAATAACTTTCTTTATACTGTGTTGCGTAGTTAATATTTATATAAAAGTATACTATGGGTATAGGTGGGTATCATGGATAATGTGTTACGTGAGTTATATGCCCGTGTAAGGGCCTTAGTGAATATATTTGGTGGTTTTGAGACATTATTTGCTATATGTGACTGTGTCGGGTCCTGTACGATTTTGTTCGCCTGGTATTGATATAAATATGTTTTGTTACACTATTTTTTTTTAGTAAAAGCCTAGATGTTAGGAATTATATGGTATCAATGGCTTTTTCTTGTATATCTTACTTGATGGTTTCTGGAATATATAAGATTTTTTATGGTTGGTCAATTTTAGTTGATTTTTTGTTCACATAGATGGTATGTTGGTTTTATATTGGATATTCTCAGTTTGTTTAGTTATGATTATAACATTCTCATATTACATTCATTAATAAAACATTGGTACCACTATGAAAACACTAGGAAAATAGGTTTTTTCAAATAAAAATATGATATATTTAAAAACCCTCTACCAATGTATGTGCCGAAGAAGAGATATGGATATTGGTACTAAACATTAGTAGTAAACATGTTTACGAACCCCCATGGGTCCTACCTCGGGAAGATTTAGATAGGTAGGTAGGTAGGTGTATACAAAGGTCGTGAGATAACCTCATTCATCGTATTATCACCATCATCATCATCATCATCTTTATTGCATTTCATATATTGTTCTAATGTTGTGATTGTATTTTTGTTTTTTTTGTTATATCTGCCCATTTTTCTTTCATTTTATACTTGTAATTCACGTATGTGTTTATTCATTCCTCTTTCCCATACCTGTATTTGTTATATGTATTTATAGTTGAACTACTAGTAGAGATAGTATAGTCTATTATTTGGGATATATTCTAATTGTAGGTGATGTGCCTATAGTTTAATTAGATGCTTTATTTTCTACTTTATTCAGTCGGCCTAAGATACCCACTATGTTTATGGTCATCATAGTCATTCCTACTATTCCCTTTCAACGCAGATCCAGGTATGAGTGCTCTTGACGAATAGCCGATTCAGGTGGTATTTAGAGTCTTTGAAGTAGAGGTTGATCTATGTATCTATTGTTGATGACTACCTTTTCTTATTTTAGACTATGTCTTATTTAGTCTTCAAAGATAAATTTTATTCCTTTTAGGCCTTTTATTGTATCCTTTTAATTTGAGATGTATTTAGTAGTTCTTACACTATGACACTAGATTTTGGGATTCGGTTTGGTATCTTGATTACATTTCCACTTCTACTATATAGATTTTTTTTGACTCCATTCCAGGGGTCTTACCTGTGTTTTTGTATTGGTTTCTTATTACATATCAGTTTGGGTTATAGTCTTACTTGTCCTGGCTTACCGCAACAAATTCCAGCATGGACTTGGGTTTTTGGGTCATGACAAATTGGTATTAGAGTATCCACATTCATTGGAATCAACATTGTAAGAATAAAGTATCTAATAGAGTCTCGTAAATTAGTATGTTGATATTTGTATCTATCATTGAAAGGCTATAAAATATCTTTGGTGCACTTTCCTTATTTAAGTTTTTATCATGTGAATCTTTAAGAACATATGTTCTAAGTCAAATTTCACTCTTCTCTGCATAGACTAGATCTTGTAAGGCTAAAGATTCAAATCTTTTATCTAAGGAGAGAGCCTATTCTAAAAGGTGAGTTGCTTGTAACGGTTGTGGCTCGATGTAGAGGCTGGGTATGAGAATCTTCCCCATCTAGAGATAGCACTGGGAGCTCTTACCTAAACCTCAAGATGAGCATATTGGAAATATGTGTTCTAACCTAGTACTACAGAGTTTTTCTGCCCCAGCCTTGGAGGAGTTATTGATTTGGTTACATACCTATTTTTAGGATAATCCTTTTACTGCACCTGGTGTTCTTCAAAATCCAAGTATACTTCCTTCATCTATGCCTGAGTCTGCTTATGGTATTCCTATAGTTTCGTGTATGGATCATCCTATTGTATTAATATTTGTTCATGGTATTCCACAAATTTTCATGGTTCCCCCTTTCTCACTTATATCTAAGTGTGGTGTTTCAAAATATGGAGTTCAACCTTCTTCTATGATGCCTCCTCAAATGGGTTCTCAGCTAACTAAATTTACTATTCCTCCTTCTATTCCGAGTGTAACTATGTCTTTTAAGGATCAGAAGAGGTTTCAGAGATTCACACATTTGGTTCCTCTTTGGTCTGTATGAGTTCTTTATATTATCTAGAGATGTTGCATAATCTAGGTTGCTTAAGTTGACTGGGGTCACTTTTACTACATACATGTTGAGACATATAGCCTAAGATTGGTGGAGGTTGCTTATTGATTGTTGACTACTTGGTTCGCCACATATGATTTGGGATCAGTTTATGAAGGCAATTTTGGACAGATTTATGCCTTTTAGTTTGAGAGATAAGAAGAGAGATAAGTTTGATCACTTGGAGTAGGGCTCTATGAATTTTGTGAGTATGAGCTTTTTTTCATACCTTACCTAGATATTCTTATGCCAGTATTGCCACTAAATCTAAGAAAATTCAGAATTTTCTAAAGGGGTTGGTTGTTTCACTTAGGATTGCAATGACTCAGAGTATAGTGGATCATACTAGGAAGATTGAGTCTATTCATTTAACATCCTAGGGAGACGATAAGAAGGTATACTATTTAGGTGAGTTCAAAGGTCACATCACTCGAGGTAGTAATTTTAGAATTATTGTGGGTATCATGGTAAGCTGATGCCCACAACCTTGCAGAGTTCAGGTAATGGGTCTTTTTATTCGACAACTTTAAGAGGTCATCCTAGTTCAATCATACCTCCTTCGTTTGAGACGAGCTGTAGGGCTTTCTAAGTTTGATTCTTTATGATTTAACCATTATAACCTTTTTTATGGTTACATTATAGTCTTTTTGGGGTATGTAATATTTGGAATGGATCCTAATGCATTTCTGTGGGAGTTATGGTGGATTGTGATTTTTGGTTGTCTTAAAGACTTACTAGTTCCCTTTGCCTACACCTTATGATATGTGCATTAGATGGCAAAACAAAAAGTGCCAGCAGATCTGGAATTCAATTTTTGGTTAGTTACATGGTTGGTATTGTTTTATGGCTTTTATATCTCATTTTGACCCTCCATTTGAAAAGTTCTTAAAATAGCTTCAAGGGTCAACTATAGGAAATGATGTCTTTTTTGAAAATTTAATATCATGATTGAGTTTGAAGCATCGAATTTGATAGGGTTGTATAGTTCATTTGCATTCTTGGGATTCTAGGTGAATCCTAAGGGGTCCGCGGAGAGTTGAAATTTTCCAAGCCAATACAACTGTTAAAGAATCCCTTTGGGTGCTTTAGTAAAGAATGCTCATGTCACCTTTGGGTGCTTTAGCAGTGTAGCACAGTTGTTAGGTACTACTTTAGTGGTATCATGAGTGCTTATCAATTATAGCTAAAGCAACTATTCTTGTAATTTTTGGAAATCCCGAGGGGCCCACAATGATTTGGAATTTTCCAAGGCTACACACCTTTGGGTGCTTGTGCAATAATATATGGTGATAATCTATTATAAGCTTGCTAATGAATTGTGAATAGTTGTGTGGGTCTTGATGATTGTTAATTTAATTGAATTAATGCATTTATCCCATTTAAGTGCATATTAAAAATATTTTACGAAGCCAAATATCTATCTATGGTATTAGTCAAGTAGAAATAAATGAGTCACGATGTTTATAATGAATGTGAATGCTTGGTAAATGGTTGCTAGAGGCCTTGTTATCCATTCAAGGAGTAAGGGGATGTCCTTGATAGTTGGTTAAATAGGATATGATCCTTAAAACATGAACTCAAATTGTCTTTGAATGAAAAGCATGTGTAAGAATAGTAATGAGTAATGATTGGTTTAGTATGGACTTGATGCCTATTAATGAAATTTCATTGTTTTGTGAACAAAGGCCTTGAGCCTATCTATATGATTAATAGCCAATTGGGTTGGGAAAGACCATTTCATTGTTTGTGGTATTGATATATAGCCTTTATGGCTAGAATTACCTAAATAGGTTTAAGCCCTTTAATGTTGAATTGAATTGTATTGATGTTAATTCATGAACTTATGGGTTAAGAGTTCAAATGTCGACTAATGATAGTAATAGGATAACTTGTGGTTAATTTCACTCTTCTAATGACTTGTGTTTAAAGTCCCTCTTCTAAGTACTTGTGGTGAAAGTCCCTCATATTAGGCTTATGGTTGCAGTCTATTTTTTTTAAAGAGATCACTTAAGGTTAAAATACCTTGCCTTATGAATTGGCATGTGATTAGAGTTCCACGCCTAATTGAATGTGGGAGCATGTGATTAGAGTTCCATACCATATTGAATATAGGAGCATATGATTAAAGTTCCATTATTGATTGAATGTTGGAGCATGCGATTAGAGTTCCATGCCCGAGTTAATATATGGGCATATGATTAGTGTTCCATGCCTAATCAAATATGCAAGCATGTGATAGAGTCCCATGCCCAATTAATTAATTAAATAAGTTAAATTGGTTTTGTAGGTTCAAAGTTTGGATCCTCTTGACAATTAACGATGAAGTTCATGATTATAATATTAGTAAGGTGGAAGATTAAAAGTTCTTTAATCCATGTCTCATGAATGAATGATTGGAGAATGCATGTTATAGCTTGTTCCATGGTTTGGCACATTGGTTAACTATATGTATATGTATTTTGACATATTCCTATACTTATGTAATATGATTGCATGTGATGATTTGACTGCATTGAACAAGTGTACTATTTTATCCTTATCCTTGAGTTACATGCTAACACTCCAATAGATAACCGTCTGCGGATATTTTATCCCCATGCGACATAGATGCTAGAGCATCTTCTTTTTCTTCTACATAGTGATAGGGTGTTCAAGTTGTTTGGGCATGGATATTGAAGTGGTAAGCTTTCATAATTTGGAGGACCTACCTTTCATAGTTACTTTACCTATGTCATAGACTTGTATAGGTTTGGTACTTTGCTATTGTCAAGGGCATGTCCCAACATATCATTGACTCAATTTGGTACAGGTTTTGTGAAAGACTTTGGAATTAGGTATATTTGCTAGACTATTGACCTTAATGAAATATTTGATATTTTTTAAGTATTGCCTATCATACTTATTTTTCTTCTATCTTATTAAAAAGATGGGATTCATACAACTCATGAGGTTGTTATGATGATGATTAGGTTGGGTTATCATGGTGTTATCCAATCCATGTTGGCTTGAGGTACCCATATGACATTGCCAAATATTGGGGTGTGTCAAGTTGGTATAAGAGCCAGGTTCATGGTCAGTTTGCAGTCCACAAAGCCATGTTAAGTAGAGTTTCTTTTATGGATGAGTAGCATACCACATTTATAAGAGAGGGTCTTTGAGACATTTAGGAATGTTTCCCTTTTTTGTGTTTTAATCTTAAGTTTTATAAAGTCTAAGGTCCTAGTTTTGTCCAATTTCTGCTTCCTCATCTTTCAGATCATCTATCCAGGATATCTGACATTCAAGCAAGCTCTTGTATCCTAATAGGGAGCAATATGGACAAAGCACATTGGACTTCACAGATTCAGACCAGATCAAGGGTCATGACATATGATTTTTCTCGTGAGATTCCATCTATTCCTACTAACCCCACTGATTGGGGTGACATTTCTCCTTAGTCACCTCAAAATGTTTGGTTCCAATGCTCCTTTGCTCCGTTAGCATAAATTGGTGAAAATGGTCCAAGAGGAGGTATTGGGTGCGTCCTATCCTCCATTCCATGACTTGTGCTCCCTATTCAAACCCATTGAGAGGTGGGCATTTTAAGATTTGTAATAGTCATAGGGCACAAAGTACAAAACATCAGGATAGTGGGGCAAAATCTGCATTCACCTATCCTCCTTATTTGTTTTGCTGTCAGTCACACCGAGGTTGTTGTGAGTAAGGAAAGAATTAGTATTTTACATATGGTCAATTGGGTCATATGCAATGGAAGTGTCTTATAATGACCACCGCTTAGGCAGAAAAGATGTCGGTTGATAATTCTCTAGCTTGTGCATTAAAGGGTGCCAGTTCAAGCTCCGACATTTGTTGAGGCCATCTCAATTCTCTTATCCCTCGGGAGCCCAAGACATCTTCTAATACTGGTACGGGTATGTTAAAATATTTATTTCGTGATACGTAATGTTTGCATGACCCTGGGTCTACTCTTTTGGATATAATATATAAGTGCCTATGAATCTTGGTTCTGGCCCTAGGAGTCCGTCAGTTCTTTTTTTGTTGCTACCCTAGTAGTAGGATTTGTGGTTGGTAAAAGTGTCAATAGAGGGTGTATGGTATTTTTTTTTTGTGGGGGAAAGCTATCATAAAGTTATTAAAGTTTGATATGATTGCTTTTGATGTCATTCAAAATGTTGGATTAGTTGCCTTTGTGTTATACTTCCTTAGATTATCGGACGCGTAGGGTCATGTTTAGATTGCCTAATGGGCTTGTAATTACAAGCAATGGTGATAATTTGGTTTCTAGAGAGTCATTCATTTCATATCTTAAAGGTCCAAAAGTTGATTCCAAGGGGGTTCTCCCATGGTTTTTGTGGGCAAGAAGGATAGTTCCCTTCGTATGTGCATTGATTATTGCTAGTTGAACAAAGTGAACTTAATGAATAAGTACCCTCTACATAGAATAAATAATTTGTTGATCAACTTTAGGGTGCAACATATTTCTCTAAAAATTGATCTCAGGTCGTGTTTTCATCAGCTTCAAAATTAGTGATGCGGATATCCTTAAGACTGCCATTAGAGCCTAGTATCATCACTATGAATTTTTCATCATGTCATTTTGATTGACCAATGCCCTGACAACATTTGCCGACTTGATGAATCAGGTCTTTCGTCCGTTCTTGTACATGTTTATAATCGTCTTCATTTTTGATATCTTAGTCTATTCTAATAGTGACAAAGATTTTTTAGATCACCTCCGTGCCGTGCTGCAAACTTTTAAGGATCATCATTTGTATACCAAGTTCTCCAAGTGTAAGTTTTTGTTGGAATTTATATCCTAACTTGGTCTTGGTATCTATCTGTAGTGGAGGAATCATGGTAGATACCCAGAAAGTATGCGGTGGTATGTCTTGTAATGCCCAGTCCTAAGGACTTCTTTTTTGGTATGTCACTTAGGTATGGGTCTTAATTGAGACCAAGGTGGTTGCTATGAATAACTTTACACCTATAGTGTCATGTCTCAGCTAAGGGTCTTTCCTTGAGTTGCGTGAGTGGTTCTTGTTGTATGGCTCCTCCATGACCCTCCTTGGGTTGGATAGTGGCTTGGGGAGCATAGTGATTTTATGAAATGGGAAATTTAGAAGTCCTTAAGTGGGGGAGATTCTAGGGTGCCTTTGTAATATATTTTATTGTAAAAGATGTTGTCCTCCTTTTGTTGGTGTGAAGTTGGTAAGGGTAAGTTGCTTGACCCCAATTTAGTTCACCAAGCCTTAGAAAAAGGAGAAAGTGATTCATGAGCGGTTGGAAATCGCTCAAATTTTCCAAAGTCCTATACAGACGTATGGCGTAAGAGTTTTGGTTTTGATGTTGGCGATTGGGTATTCTTGAAGGTGTCTCCCCTGAAGGGAGTGATACGTGTCTGTAAAATGGGAAAGCTTAGTCCATGTTATTTGGTTCTTATTCGGTATTGACAGATGTTTGAAATATTACCTATGAGTTGTAGTTGCCTCCTGGTTTGAACCCTATTTTCCACAGTTTTCCATGTCTCTATGTTACGAAGATACGTAGGTAATCCTTTGTTTGTCGTGCTCTAAGAGGGCGCTGATATTTTTGGGTTCCTTGTTTTTTTTGGAAATCCCGATGAGGATTTTGGATCTACAAGATTGCATGTTGTGAATGATATGAGTGTCTTCGGTTGAGCCTCTACGGATGGTCCAATAGTCTGAGGATTCTACTTGAGAAGTGAAGGAGGACATGAAGTCCAAGTATCTTCATTCATTTCTCATTACAAAATTCATGATTGAGGTATTGTGTTGATCTTCTGGATTAGGTGTATATCCTAGGTAGATAATGTGATCAAGTCCCTAAGCCTTAAATTAATCTAGTGTTTTGGTAAATATTGGGTTTGGATCCCAAAAGTCGATAAAATGAAATGGACTATTGATGATTATCATGATATGTGTTGTGTTGTATTTTTGTTATTTGCTTAGTCTAAACAAGTTTGCTGGGTTTTTTTATGGGTGCTAATGTCTTAACTTGTGTTTATGCTTTCCTTACCCGTCATTCAACTAAGAATGATCCTAAGTGGGGGAGAATGAAACACCTAAGATCTTGGCCACGCAAAAACTTTTGGGTTTTGAGCATGTTGTTCAAGATACGATTGGACAAACCACATATACCTCTTATGTACGGGTCGTATCCACTATCCCATTCCTTATCATTTCTTGAATATCCTAGGAGGGTGGAATTTTTTCCCCTATATGAGTGACCCATCCTAAATCGTACCCTATGTTTACGAGTAGCACCTGGGTGAGTCGTATGGAGTTAGGTCTTTGCTTGGAGAGGATTGTTTTGATTATGGGTGGAGCATATGAGTTAGGGGTGAGTCTTACCATTAACAGTGTATGGGCCCTAGGTGAAGCCTAGGGTACAAGTCAGGGCACCACTCGTACCCTAGATTATGGTTCCCTTAGTGAGTTGTACCCCTGGACGCATCGATTTTTCTAGCTTTTATCTAAGTTCTTTGTGGTCATTTACTACACCCTAAACCCTAAGTTCCTTCACTATATAAGTGTATAGAGCTTCCTTAAACACATTTTGGTATGGATCTAACATCCTAAATACTCTCAAAGTTTATTGAAGCAAGATTGGAGGCTAGGGTATGAAAGGTCCTCATCTAGAAGACAAAGAAGAGTCAAATTTTTTGTGGATCATCTTATTTAAGGAATGTAACCCTTCCCCTTATTATATTACTCTAAGCATATGTATTTTAGAGTTGGATTAGTAAGTGCACGTGGTGATTAGAAATCAAATGAAAAGGGTTTTGTTGCCTAATGATGAATAATGTTGTCTTTTTCTTAGACCTATTTTTGTACCTGTTATTGATAAAGAATTGCATATGCAGGTGCTTTTTGTATATGATTTAACATTAGGGTCTTGAGTAACTCTAATCTTGATGATTTCTACCATGATAATGGCCTTGTTAAAGATACGCGCATAAGGTGTTTTTAAAATGTCTAATTGAATTGTCTAGTCACATGTTAGTAATGTATTGAATTTGGGCAATGGGCCAATAAGCATGAATTATTTATAGATGATATAGTGAAGGCATTGTGATCCATTTATTGTATAATTGATAACCTTCTTGGTAGGTGGCTAATAAGGGATTAAAGTTCCAGATCACAAAATTGAATTTGAATATTGTGTTGAACTAAAATATGGTGAGAATGTGCTATAAGGTTGCTAATAAAATGTGAATAGTTGAGTGGGTCTTGATGATCACAAATTGAATTTAATGTTGAATTGAATTTTGTCATTGAGCCCATTGAAGTAATTAGTGGTTAAATAGTTGTGTAAAGTCCAAATATGTATCTACGGTATTGGTCTAGTGTAAATGAATGAGGCAAGATATTGTTAATAAATGAGAACGCTTGGTAAATGGTTTTTAGATGACTTTCTGGCCATGCAAGGAGTAAGGGGATGTCCTTGATAGGTTGTTGGTTAAATGGGACATTGTCCCTTAAAGTTAAACTCGAATTGTGTTTGAATGAAAGGTGTGTGTAAGAATAGTAACGAGTAATGATTGGTTTGTTGAAGTCATGATGCCCATAAATGCACATGTATCATGTTATGATCTAAGTACTTGAGCCTATCTATATGATTAATGGCTCATTCAATTGGCAAAGCCCATATGGTTGTCTATGGTGTTGATCTATAGCCTTTGTAGATAGAATTACCTAAATGGGTTGAAGCCCTTAAATTTCAAAATGAATTGTACAGATGTTAATGTATAAACCGATATGTTAAGAGTTCAAATGTCGACGAATGATGAAGATTAGGTTGGGTTATTGGGCAACCTCCAGTTCATGTTGGCTTGTGGTGCCCACACGATAAGACATAATTTCGGTAAGTGTCATCTTCCTTATCCTGAAGATGAACATATTGGAGATATGGGTCCTAACCTAGTTCTACATCATTCTTCTAGCTGATCTTGAAGCGTTTGTTTTTTTAGTTACTGACCCGTTTAAAGGGTGCTCCTTAGAGTTTACCTAGTATTCCTCCACCTCTAAATATTTTACCTCTGTTTGTGCCAATGTCTGCCTATGGATTTCCTCTGGTTGTAAGTATGGTTCCTTATAACACCCTGAATCTGGTACCCAGAATAGTACACAGAGGTCATGACCGTGAAGGACCATAATCTACCCCATGACTGATATTTGTACCTGTATACAACAAAATATATTGTATGATTGCGGAAACATGAACTTAAAGGCCATAAGGTTCAAGACTATAACATAACTGATAAATATATAATATCTAAATTGGGTATGAAATACCCAAAATAAAACTAAAATAATGTGATAGTCTGGAAAGCCTCTAACTGACTGAAATGTCTGAATAAAGAGTTGATGGGATATGTCCCCAACTAACTCTGACTACTGAAATGACTAAGTACTAAGATAATAAAATAACAAATCATATCATCCTTGGAGGATGAGGACTCACTGGTGATTGACTGCTGATATCTGGAATATTCTGATGCTCTGGAGCTCGTGTCTCCGAACCTCTGGTATAAGACACCATAGCACAAATATGTCAGTAATTTGAATGTTCTGGTATGCATGGAAGGTAGGATGAATGCATGGGGTTTATATGCATAAACAATACTAGCTAACTGACAAGCATGAATGTGAGAATACATGCATGAATACATAGTAACTATATTTGAGATTATGATAACATGAAATTATTGATAACTAATATAACTAATAACTGAATTTTGATGACTGATATAACTAATAACATGACTGACTGTATCTGACATTCTAGAATCTGATTGAACTAGCTGAGTTTCGAACTATTCTAACTTGATTGTATTGGGCATTCATAATTTTCGTATCTAAAATTCTGAGTAGTAGTTATCTAACCGACATTCCCATAATATACCATTATGGTTGAGTTGGGGTCCAATCCGTAACCCCAATTGATAGTTTCCCCTAAAAGAGAATGGTGGGACTCTGATCTGATAGTGTTTATCCACCCCATTAACCATCATTTGACAGTGTTGATGTCTTAACCTATGTTGGCTACCTAGTTCTGGAATGCAAAGATCATTTCTAAGGATCACACCCTCATCTGAAAGTGTATGTTCCCATCCCTGGGTTCACTCGGTGCTAATTCTTACTCCCCACTGAGTAGACAATGAACATGGATTACTGGACTTAACTGAATTAACTGAATTAGCTGAATTATGTTAACTGATAGAATATTACTGAGATCTGATAAATAGTTGAGATTACTGAGATTACTAAGTTTTTCATGAGTCGTGAGACTTATTGAACTCTACTAAACCTGGCTCGACTGAGTGTATCATGAAACATGACACTGATTCTAGGCACACACTATATTTTTTGAGTACAAGTACACCCAGGACTCGATGGAAGGAAACTGACAAGGCATGGCATTCTTGAATACATGACTAACATCAACAATCCATAATACAATAATTAAAGACATTTCATGGGCATTTGATCATCATAGCTTGGTACCTGAATAAGATATTATGTATACATAGCATAATTTCATATAGCTAACTCATGATCAATCCGACAAACAATTTCAATACATAAGAATACCTTGGAAGTCATTTTAGATCACAATTAAACTATAGTGCATAATTTCTATCCTCCTAGCCATTTTCTCAAACACATTTCATGCACCCTTAGGGCATAGGCCTAATCATCAAATTGACATATTATAATTAATTCAATTTATGGATTTCACTCACTTAGTACTGTATTTTAATGAAAAACACATAAATATTCCAACTTGTGAATCATATATAAAGATAAATATGGTTACAACCAACCAACAACATAAATACCATGATTCATAATTTAAAATAGCTTTCTTGATCTTTATGGATGAAAGGAATACATAAATCTACTCAATTCATACCTTAGTTCTTGATTTAGCGAAGATTTATGGAAAAATCTTCTTGAAATTGAATCCCCAATTAAATCTCTAGCTTGTTCTTGAGACAGAATTGAGAGAAACTAGTATATTTTGGGTGAAGAATGGTTAAATCACGTGTTATTGGGTTTATATAGGGGTGGGAAATTGATACTTTTAACCATGGGCACGTCTTTTAAAATTAGTGAAATCTTCTCAAATTTGACCAATGGCGCTATCGCGCTGGGTCACTGGAATTTGACAACTGGTAAATAGAGAGATGGCATGACACGGAGCAATCACATTGCCACTTCCTTTGCGACCTGGAATTTTGGCGCGATGCGCCACAATAATAGACCCCTACTGGAAATTGACAATTGCCATTTTCTCCTGTGGCGTAGTGCGCTACTGAGTAATATGGCGTTGATTTACGATGGGAACTTAAAATAGTCATAACTTCTTACTCGATTATTGAATTTTGACGAATCTTATATCAATGGAAAGCTTATTGAATTTCCAACATGAAAAAAGTGAAAATCTTACAAATTTCTCATGAAATAAATGTAATTCAATTTAGAAGATAACACTAGACATTCTTGGGATGAAATTAGCAAGGAAACTCTGTTGAATTACAATATCTCTCCTTTGAGAATATTCATCCTCGAATGAGAGGGGAGAAAAGATAAGATGAAGTAGATACTAAACATGAATACTGAAACAAGACTACATTACTGACATTTTTAAGACATGCACTGAGCATGCATATCTAATGTATGATTTAATGACTGAGCTGATACATGAACACAAGACTGAGTATTTAGATAATTGAGTTTCTCACAATGAGAATGCATATCTGATGCATGAACACATTAATAATCTGATTTCATTAACACATAACTGAATATACAATGGTACTTAGTAACAAGTTTAAAAATGGAATTTTGAAAATGAGAAGGATACCATGTCGCAACTGAAATGTAAACATGAAAATTAGAAAGCTTAAGGAGAACTATTATCTTATGCAAGACCTAAGTTAGCGGGGAAGAGGTGAGGATACTTGGTATGCATGTTTTCCTCTATTTCCCAAGTAGCTCCCTCAACAGAATGATTCCGCTGAGGAATATTTACTAGAGGTACTTCTTTATTCCTTAGTCTGCGAGTGTGATAGTCTAGAATTTTGACTAAACTCTCCTTATCAGAGAGGTTGTTCTGAAAATCTATGCTCTAAATAGGGACTACAACTGCAGAGTCACATATACACTTCTTGAGCAAAGAGTCATGGATGACTAGATGAACTTTTTTTAGAGCCGAATGGTAATTCGAGCTCATAAGATACCTTGCCGAAGCGACTGGGAATTTTGAAGGGACCGACATAATGGGGACTGAGCTTTCCCTTCTTGTCGAACCTCTTCAATCCTTTCATGGAAAAGATCTTTAGATAGACATAGTCGCTAATCTCGAACTAGACATCCTTTCTACGCACATCTGCATAAGACTTCTATTGGCTTTGAGCATCCCAGAGTGTTTCTCTGATCAAATGGACTTTCTCTAAGTCATTGAATCCTAAGTCAGGCCCTATAACTGATGCCTCACTAACTTTGTATCAACAAATTGGAGAAATGTACCTCCGACCATATAGATCTTTGAATGGAGCCATCTGAATACTGGGAATAATAGTTGTTGTTATATGCAAGCACAATCAAAGGAAAGTGGTCATCCCAACTACCCTTGAAATCAATTGCACACACCTTCAGAATATATTCTAGTCATAACTTCTTACCTGATTATCGGAACTGGGCGAATCTTACATCAATGGAAACCTTATTGAATTTCCCATATTACAAAAAGTGATAATATTATAAATTCTTTGCGGAATAAAACTCAGTAAATTTAGAAGATAATACTAGACATTCATGGGATGAAATTAGCTAGGAAACTGTGGGTATTACAATACCTCCCCCTTGAGAACATTTGTCCTCGAATAAGAATGACTCAGAGGGGAGAAACGATAAGCCAAAGTACAAACTGAACATGAATACTCAAACAAGACTCCATACCTAACATTTCTGAGATTTGTACTGAGCTTACATATCTGATGCATGATTTTATGACTGAGATAATACATGAACACATGACTGAAATTTTTGATAACTAAGTTTCTCACAATGAGAATTCATGTCTGATGCATGAGCAGATGACTAATATGATGCATTAACACATGACTAAATATGCAATGGTATGGTACTTAGTACCAAGTGTGAAAATGGAATTCTGAACATGAGATGAATACCAAGTTGTAACGGAAACTTGGTTATCAAAACTGAAAAATCTTAAGAAGAACTATTATCTTCAGCTAGAATTGAGTTAGTGGAGAAGAAGTGAGGATACTTGGTATGCATGTCTGCTTTTGTTTCAAAAGTAGCTCCCTCAACGGACTGATTCCGTCAATGAACTTTGACTAGAGGGACTTCTTTGTTCCTTACTTTGATAGTCTGATAGTCTATAATTTTAATTGGAATCTCCTCATAATAGAGGTTATTCTGAACATCTATGCTCTAAATATGGACTGCAACTGCTGAGTCACCTATAAACTTCTTGAGCAAAGAGACATAGAACACTTGATGAACTGAGGTTAGATCCTAAGGCAATTGAGATCATAAGCTACCTTCCCGAAGAAATTGAGAATTTAGATGGCACTGACATATCGAGGACTGAGTTTTCCCTTCTTGCAGAACCTCTTCAATCCCTTAAGACAGAGATCTTTACATAGACATAATCACTAATCTTGAACTCAAGTTCCTTTCAAAGCATATCCACATAAGAATTATGTCGACTCTGAGCCACCCGGAGTCTTTCTCTGATAAACTGGACATTCTATAAGGCATCGAATACTAAGTCAGGCCCTATAACTGAGGCCTCACTAATTTCAAACCAATCAATTGGAAATCTACACCTCCTACCATAAAGAGGATATAATGGAGACATCCGAATAATAAAATTATAGCTATTGTTGTATACAAACTCAATCAAAGGCAAGTGGTCATCCCAACTACCCTTGAAATCAATTGCACACGCCCTTAGAATATCTTCTAGTCATAATTTCTTACCTGGTCATCAGATTTGGGAAAATCTTATATTGATGGAAAGCTTATTAAATTTTTCACATGACAAAAAGTGAAAATGTTAAAAATTTCTCTAGGAATAAACCTCATTCAATCTAGAAGATAATACTAGACATTCTTGGGATGAAATTAGCTAGTAAACCTAGGAATATTACAATATCTCCCCATTGAGAACATTTATCCTCGAATAAGAAGGACGGAGAGGGAAGAAACGATATGCCAAAGTACAAACTGAACATGAATACTGAAATAAGACTACACAACTGATATTTATAAGATTTGTACTAAGCATGCATATCTGATGAATGATTTTATGACTTAGCAAATACATGAATACATGACTGAGATTTCTGATACAAAGTTTCTCACAATGATAATGCATGTCTGATACATAAACACATGAATATTCTGATGCATTAATACATGACTGAATATTCAATGGTACTTAGTACCAAGTGTAAAAATGGAATTCTGAATATGAGACGGATACCAAGTCATAACTGAAATCTAGACATAAAAACTTAAAGGGTTATGGAAAACTATTATCTTGAGCTTGAATAGAGTTAGCAGGGAAGAGGTGAGGCTACTTGGTATACATGTCTGCTTTAGTTTCCCAAGTAGCTCCCTTAATGGACTGATTCCGCCAAAGAACTTAAACTAGAGGGACTTCGTTATCCCTTCATCTGCGAGTCTGATAGTCTATACTTTTGACTGGAATCTCCTCATAAAAGAGGCTGTTCTAAACATCTATGCTCTAAATAGGGACTACAATTGATGAGTCACCTATAAATCTCTTAAGTAAAGAGACATGGAAGACTGGATGAACTGAGGTTAGATCCGAAGGCAATTCGAGGTCATAAGCTACCTTGCTGAAGTGGCTGAGAATTTTGAAGGGACAGACATATCGGGGACTGAGCTTTCCCTTCTTGACGAACCTCATCACTCCCTTCATGGAAAGATCTTTTGATAGACATAGTTACTAGTCTTAAACTAGAGATCCTTTCTATAACTGAGGCCTCACTAACTTCAAACCATCCAATTGGAGCTATGCACCTCCTACAATAGAGAGCTTTGAATGGAGCCATCCGAATACTGCAATGATAGCTATGATTGTATGAGAACTCAATCAAAAGCAAGTGGTCATCCGAACTACCATTGAAATCAATTGTAAACGCCCTTAGGATAAATTCTAGTCATAACTTTTTACTTGGTTATCGGATTTAGGTTAATCTTATATCAATGGAAAGTTTATTTAATTTTCCCAGATGAAAAAAGTGAAAATCTTATAAATACCTAATGGAATAAACCCCATTTAATTTAGAAGATAATAATAGACATTCTTGGGATGAAATTAGCTAAGAAACTTTGGGGTATTACAATATCTCACCCTTGAGAACATTTGTCCTTGAATAAGACTGCCTGAGAGGAGACAAACAATAAGTTGAAGTATACACTGAACATGAATATTGAAACATGACTACATAACTGACATTTCTAAGATTTGTACTGAACATGCATATATGATGCATGATTTTATGACTATGCTGATACATGAATACATGACTGAGATTTCTGATAACTGAGTTTCTCATAATGAGACTACATGCCTGATGGATGAACACATGAATAATCTGATCGATTAACACACGACTCAATATGCAATGGTACTTAGTACAATGTGTAAATATGGAATTCTTAACTTGAAACGGATACCAAGTCGTAACTAAAATCTAGACATAAAAATTGAAAAAGTTAAGGAAAACTATTATCTTAAGTTAGATCTGAGTTAGCGGGTAAGAGGTGAGGATACTCCGCCAAAGAATTTTGACTAGATGGACTTCTTTGTGCTTTAGTCTACGAGTCTTATAGTCTAGAATTTTTACTGGAATCTCCTCATTAGGGAGGCTGTTCTAAACATCTATGCTCTAAATAGGGTCTACAACTGCTGAGTTACCTATACACTTCATGAGCAAATACACATGGAAGACTAGATGAACTGAGGTTATATCCGAAGGAATTTAGAGCTCATAAGCTACCTTGCTGAAGCGACTGAGAATTTTGATGGGACCAACATATCGGTAATTGAGTTTTCCCTTCTTTCCCAACCTCTTCACTACCTTCATAGGAGTGATATTTAGATAGACATAGTCACTAATCTAGAACTCGAGATCTTTTCTACGCACATCTGCATAAGACATTTTTGGCTTTGAGTAGCCCGAAGTGTTTCTCTAATCAACTGGACTTTCTACGAAGAATCAAACAATAAGTCAGGCTGTATAACTGAATCTTCACAAACTTTGAACCAACCAATTGGAGATCTGCACCTCCTACCATAGAGAGCTTTAAATAAAGCCATTCGAATATTGGAATGATAGCTATTTTTGTAAGTAAACTCAATCACAGGAAACTGGTCATCCCAACTACCCTTGAAACCAATTTCACATTCCCTTAGCTTATCTTCTAGTCAAAACTTCTTACGAGGTTATCAGATTTGGGAAAATCTTATATCGATGGAAATCTTATTGAATTTTCCACATGACAAAAAGTGAAAATCTAATAAATTCCTCATGGAATAAACATCATTCAAATTAGAAGATAATACTAGACATACTTGGAATGAAATTAGCTAGGAAACTTTTGGGTATTACATTATCTCCCCCTTGAGAACATTTGTACTCGAATAAGACTGATTGAGAGGGGAGATACGATAAGCTAAAGTACACACTGAACAAAAATACTTAAACAAGACTACATAACTGAAGTTTTTAAATTTTGTACTGAGAATGCATATCTGATTCATCATTCTATGATTAAGCTGATACATGAACACATGATTGATATTTTTGATAGCTGAGTTTCTCACAATGAGAATGCATATCTGATGTATGAAAACATGAATAATCTAATGCATTAGCACATGACTAAGTATGCAATGGTACTTTGTACAAAGTGTAAAAATGGAATTCTTAACAAGAGACGGATACCAAGTCATAACTAAAATATGGACCTGAAAACTGAAAGCTTAAGGAGAACTGTTATCTTGAGCTAGATATGAGTTAGCGGGGAAAAGGTGAGGATACTTGGTAGGGATGTCTACTTATGTTTCCCAAGTAGCTCCCCCAACAGACTGATTTTGCCAAGTAACTTTGATTATAGGAACTTCTTTGTTCCTTAGGCTACGAGTCTGATAGTCTAGAATTTTAACTACAATCTCCATATAAGAGTGATTGTTCTAAACGTCTATGCTATAAATAAGGAATACAACTGCTGAGTCACTTATACACTTCTTGAGAAAAGAGACATGGAAGACTAGATAAACTGAGGCTAGATTTGAAGGAAATTCGAGCTTATAAGCTACCTTGCCGATCGACTGAGATTTTTAAAGGGACCGACATATCGGGGATTGAGCTTTCCCTTCATGCCAAATCTCCTCACTCCTAGACATAGTAACTAACCTCGAACTCTATATCCTTTCTACTCACATCGGCATGAGACTTATGTCGGTTATAAGAAGCCCGGAGTCTTTCTTTGATAAGCTGGACTTTCTCTAAGGCATCGAATATTAGTCAGGCCCTATAACTAAGGCCTCACAAACTTTGAAACAACCAATTGGAGATCTGTACCTCCTACCATAGAGAGATTCTGAAGAAGCCATTCAAATACTGGAATGATAATTATTGTTTTATGGAAACTCAATCAAGGGCAAGTGGTCATCCCAACTACCCTTGAAATCAATTAGACATGTCCTTAACATATCTTCTAGTAATAACTTCTTACTTTCTTACCATATTTTGTCAAATTTTATATTGATGGAAAGCTTATTGAATTTTCCACATGACAAAAAGTAAAAATCCAATAATTTCTTCATGAAATAAATATCATTCAATTTAGAAAATAATACTACAAATTCTTGGGATGAAATTAGCTAGGAAACATTGAGGTATTACAATATCTCCCTCTTAAGAACATTTGTCCTCAAATAATACTGACTGAGAGGAGAGAAACGATAAGCTAAAGTAAACACCGAACTTAAATACTGAAACAAGACTACATAACTGACATTTCTGAGATTCGTACTGAGCTTGCATATCTGATATATGATTTTATAAATGAGCAGATACATGAACACATGACTTAGATTTCTGATAACTGAGTTTCTCATAATGAAAATGCATGTCAGATACCTGAACGCATGAATTATCTGATTCATTAACATATGACTGAATATGTAATGGTACTTAGTACCAAGTGTAAAAATGGAATTCTGAACATGAGATGGATACAAAGATGTAACAAAAATATAGACATAAAAACTGAAGAGCATAAGGAGAACTGTTTTCTTGAGTTAGATCTGAGTTAGCGGGGAATCGGTGAGGATACTTTGTACATATGTTAGCTTGTGTTTCCTAAGAAGCTCCCTCAATGGACTAATTTTGCCAAAAAAATTTAACTAGAGAAACTTCTTTGTTCCACAGTCTGCGTGTCTGATAGTCTAAAATTTTGACTGGAATATCCTCATAAGAAAGGCTTTCTGAATATCTATGCTCTAAATAGGGACTACAAGTACTGAGTCACTTATACACTTCTTGAGCAAAGAGACATGCTAGACTGGATGAACTGAGGATGATCGGAAGGTAATTGGAGCTCATAAGCTACCTTGCAAAAGCGACTTTGAATTTTGAAGGGACCGACATATCGGGGACTGAGCTTTCCCTTCTTGCTGAACCTCTTCAATCCATTCATGGGAGGGATCTTTATATAGATATAGTGACTAATCTCGAGCTCGATATCCTTTCTATGCATATTTAAAAAAGACTAATGTCGGCTCTGAGAAGCCCGGAGTCTTTTGCTGATAACCTGGAATTTCTCTAAGGCATCGAATACTAATTTAGGCCATATAACTAAGGCCTCACTAACTTTAAACAAACAAATTAGAGATCTACACATCCAACCATATACATCTTCAAATGGAGCTATTCGAATACTAGAATGATAGATATTGTTGTATGTAAACTCAATCAAAGACAAGTGGTCTTTCCAACAACCCTTGAAATCAATTGCATAAATCCTTAGCATATCTTCTAGTCATAACTTCTTACCCAGTTATTGGATTTGGGCGAATCTTATATTGATGGAAAGCTTATTGAATTTCCTACCTGAAAAAAAATGAAAATCCTATCAATTCCTCATGGAATAAACATCATTCAGTTTAGAAGATAATACAAGACATTCTCGGGATGAAATTATCTTGGAACTTTTGGGTTATTACTATATCGCCCCCTTAAGAACATTAGTTCTCAAATAAGACTGATGGAGAGGGGAGAAATGGTAACCCAAAGTACACATTGAACATGAATACTGATACAAGACTACATAACTGATATTTCTAAGACTTGTACTTAGCATGTATATCTAATGCATTATTTTATGACTGAGCTGATACATGAACACGTCAATGAGATTTCTGATAACTGAGTTTCTCTCAATTTGAATGCATGTCAGATACTTGAACATATGAATAATTTGATGCATGAATATTTGATTTAATATGCAATGGTACTTAGTACCAAGTGTAAAAAAATAATTCTGAACATGAGATGGCTACCAAGTCGTAGCTGAAATCTAGATATGAAAACTTAAAAGCATAAGGAGAACTACTGTCTTAAGCTAGGTCGGAGTTAGCGGGCAATCAGTGAGCATGCAATGTACGTATTGCAGCTTGTTTTTCCTAAATAGCTCCCTCAACGGACTGATTTCATCAAAGAACTTTGACTAGAGAGACTTCTTTGTTCCTGAGTCTGCGTGTCTGATAGTCTAGAATTTTGACTGGAATCTCCACAAAAGAGAGGCTTTCTGAATATCTATGCTCTAAATTAAGACTACTAATGCTGAGTCACCTATACACTTCTTGTGCAAAGAGACATGGCAGACTTGATGAACAGAGGCTAGATGTGAAGGTAATTCGAGATCATAAGCACCCTTACTGAAGCAAATGAGAATTTTGAAGGGACAGACATATCGGGCACTGAGCTTTTCCTTCTTACCAAACCTCTTCAATCCATTCATGCAAGAGATCTTCGTATATACATAGTCACTAATCCCAATCTCGATATCCATTCTATGAACATCTAAATAAGATTTATGTCGGCTCTTAGCAGCCCGGAGTCTTTCTTTGATAAACTAGACTTTCTCTAAGGCATCGAATAATAAGTCAGGCCATATAACTAAGGCTTCCCAAACTTTAAACCAACCAATTGAAGATCTGCACCTCCTACCATAGAGAGCTTAAAATGGAGCCATTCAAATAATGGAATAATAGATATTGTTGTATGTAAACTCAATCAAAGGCAAGTGGTCATCCCAACTAGCCTTGAAATCAATTGCACACACCCTTAGCATATTTTCTAGTCATAACTTCTTACCCGATTATCGAATTTGGGCGAATCTTATATCGATTGAAAGCTTATCTAAATTGCCAAATGAAAAAAATTGAAAATCTTATAAATTCCTCATGTAATAAACATCATTCAGTTTAGAAAATATTACTAGACATTCTCGGGATGAAATTAGCTTTGAACTTTTGGGGTATTACAATATCTCCCCATTAAGAACATTTGTCCACGAATAAGACTTACTGAGAGGGGAGAAACAGTAAGCCAAACTACACATTGAACATGATTACCAAAATAAGACTACTTAACTGACATTTCTAAGACTTGTACTGAGTTTGCATATCTGATGCATGATTTTATCACTGAGTTTATACATGAACACATCACTTAGATTTCTGATAACTGAGTTTCTCTTAATGCGAATGCATGTCAGATACCTAAACTCATGAATAATCTGATGCATTAACATATGTATGAATATGCAATGATACTTAGTATTAAGTGTAAAAATAGAATTCTGAACATGAGATGGATACCAAGTTATCACTGAAATCTGGACTTGAGAACTGAAAAGTATAAGAAGAATTTTTGTCTTAAGCTAGATCTGAGTTAGAAGGGAATCGGTGAGCATACTTTGTTCGCATGTCAGCTTGTTTTTCCTAAGCAGCTCCCTCAACGGACGAATTTTGGCAAAGAACTTTGACTAGAGAGACTTCTTTGTTCCTCAGTTTGCGTGTTTGATAGTCTAGAATTTTCACGAGAACCAACTCATAAAATAGGCTTTCTGAACATCTATGCTCTAAATAGGGACTACAACTGCTGAGTCACCTATACACTTTTTGAGAAAAAAGACATGGTAGACTTGATGAACTGAGGCTAGATCTGAAGTAATTTGAGCTCATAAGCTACCTTGCTGAAGCAAATGTGAATTTAGAAGGGACAGATATATTAGGGACTAAGCTTTTCCTTCCTACCAAACCTCTTCAATCCCTTCATGTAAGATATCTTTATATAGACATAGTCACAAATCTCAAGCTCGATATGCTTTTTATGCACATCTAAATAAGACTTATGTCACCTCTGAGCAGCCCAGAGTCTTTCTCTGATAAACCGGACTTTCTCTAGTGCATAGAATACTAAGTAAGGCTATAGAACTAAGGCCTTATTAACTTAAAACCAATCAATTGGAGATCTGCACCTCCTACTATAGAAAGGTGTAAATGGAGCCAATCGAATACTAGAATGATAGATATTGTTTTATGTAAACTCAATCAAAGGCAAGTGGTCATCCCAACTAGCCTTGAAATCAATTGCACACACCCTTAGCGTATTTTCTAGTCATAACTTAATACCCAGTTATAGGATTTGGGAGAGTCTTATATCGATGGAAAGCTTATCTAATTTCCCACATGACAAAAAGTGAAAATATTATAAATTCCTCATGGAATAAACATTATTCAGTTAAGAAAATAATACTATTCTCTGGATGAAATTATCTTGGAACTTTTGGGGTATTACAATATCTCCCCCATAAGAACATTTGTCAATGAATAAGACTTATTAAGAGGGGAGAAATAGTAAGCCAAAGTATACTTTGAACATGAATACTAAAACAAGACTACATAACTGACATTTCTAAGACTTGTACTGAGCATGCATATCTCATGCATGATTTTATGACAGAGCTGATAGATGAACACATCACTGAGATTTTTGATAACTGAGTTTCTCTTAATGCGAATGCATGTCAGATACCTGTAATCATGAATAATATGATACATTAACATATGAATTAATATGTAATGGAACTTAGTACTAAGTGTAAAAATGGTATTCTGAACATAAGACGAATACCAAGTCATAACTGAAATCTGGACTTGAAAACTAAAATGCATAAGGACAACTGTTATCTTGAGCTAGATCTAAGTTAGCGGGGAATCAGTGAGGATACTTTGCATGCATGTAAGCTTGTGTTTCCTAAGCAGCTCCGTCAAAGGAATGATTTCGCGAAAGAACTTTGACAAGAGATATTTCTTTTTTCCTTAGTCCGCGTATCTATTATTCTAGAGTTTTGATTGGATCTCCGCATAAGAGGGGCTTTCTGAACATTTATGCTCTAAATAGGGACTACCACTGTTGAGTCACCTATACACTTCTTGAGCAAAGAGACATGGTAGACTGGGTGAACTAAGGATAGATCTGAAGGTAATTCGAGCTTATAAGCTACCTTGCTGAAGCGAATGAGAAATTTGAATTGACAGACATGTCGGGGACTGAGCTTTCCCTTCTTGTCGAACCTCTTCAATCCCTTCATGAAAGATATATTTATAGAGACATAGTCACTAATGTCAGGCTCGATATCCTTTCTATGCACATATGAATTAGACTTATGTCGGCTCTGAGAAACCTGAAGTCTTTCTCCAATCCACTGGACTTTCTCTAAGACATCGAATACTAAGTTAAGCCATATAACTAAGGCCTCACTAACTTTAAACCAACGAATTGGAAATCTGCACCTCCTACCCTAGAGAGCTTTATATGGAGCCATATGAAAACTGGAATGATATATATTATTGTATGTAAACTCAATCAAAGGCAAGTAGTCATCCCAACTATCCTTGAAATCAATTGCACACACCCTTAGCATATCTTTTAGTCATAACTTATTACACGGTTATCAGATTAGGGCAAATATGATATCAATAGAAAGCTTATCCTATTTCCCACATGAAAATCTTATTAATTCCTCATGGAATAAACATCATTTATTTTAGAAAATAATGCTAGACATTCTCGGGAAAAAATTAGCATGGAAATTTTAGGGTATAACAATATCTCCCCCTTAAGAACATTTGTCCTTGAATAAGACTGACTGAGAAAGGAGAAACGGTAAGAAAAAGTACATATTGAACATGAATACTGAAACAAGACTATCTAACTAACATTTCTAAGACTTGTACTGAGAATGCATATCTGATGAATGATTTTATAACTGAGCTGATACATGAAAACATCACTGAGATTTCTAATAACTGAGTTTCTCTCAATGCAAATGCATGTCAGATACCTGAAGACATGAATAATCTGATACATTAACATATAAATAAATATGCAAAGGTATATAGTACCAAGTGTAAAAAGGAAATTCTTAACATGAGATGGATACCAAATCATAACTCAAATATGGACATGCAAACTGAAAAAGCATAAGGAGAACTGTTTTCTTGTGCTAGATCTGAGTTAGCGGAGAATCGGTGAGGATACTTTGTACGCATGTCTGCTTGTGTTTCCAAAGCAGCTCCCTCAACAGACAGATTTCGCCAAAGAACTTTGACTATAGAGACTATTTTGTTCCTCAATCTGCGTGTCTGATAGTCTATAATTTTGACTGAAATCTCCTCATAAGAGAATCTTTTTGAATATCTATGATCTAAATAGGGACTACAACTACTGAGTCACCTATACACTTCTTGAGTAAAGAGACATGGTAGACTGGATTAACTGATAAGCTACCTTGCTGAAGAGAATGAGAATTTTAAAGGCACAGACATATCGGGGACTTAGCTTTCCCTTCTTGCCGAACCTCTTCAATCCCATAATGTGAGAGATCTTTATATAGACAGTCACTAATCTCATGCTCGATATCCTTTATATGCATATCTAAATATGTCTTATGTCGGCTCTGAGCAGCCCAGAGTCTTTTTCTAATAAAATGGACTTTCTCTAAGGCATCGAATACTAAGTCAGGCCATATAACTTAGGCCTCACTAACTTTAAACCAACCAATTGGAGATCTTCACCTCCTACAATAGAGAGCTTCAAATATAGCCCTTTGAATACTGGAATCATAGATATTATTGTATGTAAACTCAATCAAAAGCAAGTGGTCATCTGAACTAGCCTTGAAATCAATTGCACACACCATTAGTATATCTTCTAGTCATAACTTCTTACCCAGTTATCGGATTTTGGAGAATCTTATATCGATGAAAGGCTTATCAAATTTCCTATATGACAAAAAGTGAAAATCTTATAAATTCTTCATGGAATAAACATCATTCAGTTTAGAAGATAGTACTAGACATTCTCAGGATGAAGTTAGCTTGGAACTTTTGGAGTATTACAATATCTCTGCCTTAAGGACATTTGTCCTCTAATAAGACTGACTGAGAGGGGAGAAACGGTAACCCAAAGTATACATTGAACATGAATACTGAAACAAGACTGCATAACTGACATTTCTAAGACTTGTACTGAGCATGCATATCTGTTACATGAATTTATGACTGAGCTGATACATGAACACATCACTGAGATTTATGATAACTGAGTTTCTTAGAATGCGAATGCATGTCAGATACCTAAACATATAAATAATCTAATGCATTTACATATGAATGAATAAGAAATGGTACTTAGTACCAAGTGTAAAAATGGAATTCTGAACATGAGACAGATACTAAGTCCTAACTAAAATCTGGACATGAAAACTGAAAAGCATAAGAAGAATTGTTGTCTTTAGGTAGATCTAATTCAGCCGGGAATCGGTGAGGATACTTTGTATGCATGTCAGCTTGTGTTTCCTAAGATGCTCCCTCAACGGACTGATTTTGCCAAAGAACTTTGACTAGAGAGACTTCTTTGTTCCTCAGTCTGCATGTCTGATAGTCAAGAATTTTGACTGGAATCTCCTCATAAGAGAGAATTTCTAAAAATCTATGTTCTAAATAGTGATTACAACTGCTGAGTCACCTATACACTTCTTGAGCAAAGAGAAATGTTAGACTAGATGAACTGAGGCTAGATATGAAGGTAATTCTAGGTTATAAGCTACATTGCCAATGCGAATGAGAATTTAGAAGGGACAAATATATCAGGGACTGATCTTTCCCTTCTTGCCGAACCTCTTCAATACCTTCATGTTAGAGATATTTAGATAGAAATAGTCACTCATCTCGAGCTCGAGATCTATTCTACGCACCTCAGCACATGACTTATGTCGACTCTGAGTAGTCTGGAATATTTCAATGATCAACTAGACTTTCTCTAAGGAATCAAATACTAAGTCAGACCTTATACCAACGGGCTCACTAACTTTGAGGCAACCGATAGGAGATCTGTACCTCCTACAATAGAGATCTTCGAATGGAACCATCCAAATACAGGAATGATAGATATTGTTGTATGTAAACTCAATCAAAGTCAAGTGGTAATCCCAACAACCATTAATATTAATTCCACACGCCCTTGGCATGTCTTCTTGTCATAACTTCTTACTTATTTATCAGATTTGGGCTAATCTTATATTGATGGAATAAATATAATTCAATTTAGGAGATAATAAAAGACATTCTTGGGATGAAATTAGCTTGGAACCTTTGGGGAATTACAATATCTGCCCCTTGAGAACATTTCTCCTCGAATAAGACAGATTGAGAGGGGAGAAATGATAAGCTGAAGTACACATTGAACATGAATACTGAAACAAGACTACATAACTGACATTTCTAAGACTTGTACTCAGCATGCATATTTGATGCATAATTTTTTGATTGAGCTGATACATGAACACATGATTAAGATTTCTGATAACTAAGTTTCTCACAATGAGAATGCATGTCTGATGCACGAGCATATGAAAAATCTGATGCATTAACATATGACTGAATATTCAATGGTACTTAGTACCAAGTGTAAAAATGGAATTCTGAACATGAAATGGATACCAAGTCGTAACTGAAATTTGTACATGAAATCTTAAAAGCTTAAAGAGAACTATTTTCTTGACCTTGATCTGAGTTAGCGGGGAAGAGGTGAGGATACTTCGAATGCATGTCCGCTTCTGTTTCCTAAGTAGCTCCCTCAATGTATTGATTTTGCCAAAGAACTTTGACTAAAGGGACTTATTTTTTCCTCTGTCTACGAGTCTGATAGTCTAGATTTTTGACTGGAATCTCCTCATAAGAGAGGTTGTTCTGAACATCTATGCTCTAAATAGGGACTACAACTACTGAGTCACCTATACAGTTCTTGAGCAAAGAGACATAGTAGACTGGATGAACTGAGGCTTGATCCGAAGGTAGTTTTTCCTCATAAGCCACCTTGCTGAAGATACTGAGAATTTTGAAGAAACCGACAAATTGGGGACTAAGCTTTCCTTACTTGCCGAATCTTTTCACTCCATTCATGGAATATATCTTGAGATAGTCATAGTCACTAATCTCGAGCTTGAGATCCTTTCCACGCACATCTAGACAAGACTTACATGTACTCACAGCAGCCCAGAGTCTTTCTCTAATCAACTAGATTTTCTCTAAGGCATCAAATACTAAGTTAGTCCCTATAACTGCGGCCTCACTAACTTCAAACCAACCAATTAAAGATCTGTACCTCCTACAATAGAGATCTTTGAATGAAGCCATCAAAATACTGGAATGACAGCTATTGTTGTATGCGAACTCAATCAAAGGCAAGTGGTCATCCCTACTACCTTTGAAGTCAATTATACATGCCCTTAGCATATCTTCTAGTCATAAATTTTACCTAGTTATCAGATTTGGGGTAATCTTATATCAATGGAAAGCTTGTTGAATTTCCCTCATGACAAAAAGTTAAAATCTGATAAATTCCTCATGGACTAAATATGATTCAATTTAGAAGATAATACTAGACATTCTTATGATGAAATTATCTTAGAAACTTTAGGGTATTACAACATCTCCCCCTTAAGAACATTTGTCCTAGAATAAAACTTATTGAGAGGGGCAAAACGATAAGCCGAAGTACACACTAAGCATGAATACTAAAACAAGACTACATAACTTACATTTCTAAGACTTGTATTGATAATACATATTTGATGCATGATTTTATGACCGAGCTGATACATGAACACATGACCAGATTTATGATAGCTGAGTTTCTCACAATGAGAATGCATGTCTGATGGATGAACACATGGATAATCTGATGCATTAACATATGACTGAATATACAATGGTACTTAGTACCAAGTGTAAAAATGGAATTCGAAACATGAAATGGATACCAAGTCCTAAATGAAATCTGGACATAAAAACTTAAAAGCTTCAGGCGAACTATTGTCTTGAGCTAGATCTGAGTTAGCAGGAAGAGGTGAGGATACGTTGAATGCATGTCAGATTCTGTTTCCTAAGTAGCTCCTTCAATGGACTGATTTTGCCAAAGAACTTTAACTAGAGGGACTTCTTTGTTCCTCAGTCTGCGAGTCTGATAGTCTTAAATTTTGACTAGAATCTCCTCATAAGAGAGGTTGTTCTGAACATCTATGCTCTAAATAGGGACTAAAAATACTGAGTTACCTATACCTTCTTGAGCAAAGAGACATAGTAGACCGGATGAAATGAGGCTAGATTCGTAGGCTATTTTAGCTTATAAGCTGCCTTGCCGAAGCGACTGAGAATTTTGAAGGGACCGATATATCGGAGACAGAGGTTTCCCTTTTAGCCAAACCTCTTCCCTTCATGGTAGAGATCTTTAGATAGACGTAGTCACTAATCTCGAGCTCGAGATCCTTTCTACGCACATCTACACAAGGCTTATGTCGAATCTAAGCAGCTCAAAGTCTTTCTCTTATCAATTAGAAATTCTCTAAGGCATCAAATACTAAGTCAGGCCCTATAACTGAGGCCTCTCTAACTTCAAAACATACAATTGTAGATCTGTACCTCTTACCATAGAGATCTTCGAATGAAGTCATCCGAATACTGGAATGATAGCTATTGTTGTACGCAAACAAAATCAAAGGCAAGTGGTCATCCCAACTACCCTTAAAATCAATAGAACATGCTCTTAGCATATCTTTTAGTCATAACTTCTTACCCATTTATACATTTTGGGCCAATCTTAAATCGACGAAAAGCTTATTAAATTTCTTACATGACAAAAACTTAAAATCTGATAAATTCCTCATGGAATAAACATGATTCAATTTGGAAGATAATACTAGATATTCTTAGGAAGAAATTATCTTAGAAACCTTGAGGTATTACAATATCTCCCCCTTGAGAATATTTGTCCTCGAATAAGACTGATTGAGTGGGGAGAAACGATACGCCAAAGTACACAGTAAGCATGAATACTGAAACAAGACTAGACAAATTACACTTCTAAGAATTGTATTGAGAATACTTATCTGATGCATGATTTTATGACTGAGCTAATATATGAACACATAACTGAGATTTCTAATCACTGCGTTTCTCACAATGAGAATACTTGTATAATTCATGAACACCTAAATAATTTGATTCATTAACATATGATTGAATATGCAATGGTACTTAGTACAAAGTGTAAAAATGGAATTCTGAACATGAAATGGATACCAAGTCGTAAATGAAATCTGGACATAAAAACTTAAAAGATTAAGGAGAATTGTTGTCTTGAGTTAGATCTGTGTGAGCGGGAAGAGGTGAGGATACTTCAACGTATGTCAGCTTTTATTTCCTAAGTAGCTCCCTTAATGGACTGATTTTGCCAAAGAACTTACAGTAGAGGGACTTTTTTGTTCCTCTGTCTGTGAGTCTGACAGTCTAAAATTTTGACTGGAATCTCCTCATAAGAGAGGTTGTTCTAAACATCTATGATCTAAATAGGGACTACATCTACTGAGTTACCTATAAATTCTTGAGTAAAGATACATAGTAGACCGGATAAATTGAGGCTAGATCCGTAGGCAATTCTAGCTCATAAGCTACCTTGCCGAAGCAACTGAGAATTTTGAAAGGACCGATATTTCGGGGACTGAGCTGTCCCTTCTTGTCGAACCTCTTCACTTCCGTCATGCGAGAGATCTTTAGATAGATATTGTCACTTATCTCGAGCTCGAGATCCTTTCTATGCACATCTGTATAAGACTTATGTTGAATCTCAGCAGCTCAAAGTCTTTCCCTAATTAACTGGACATTCTCTAAGGCATCAAATACTAATTCAGGCCCTATAACTGAGGCCTTTCTAACTTCAAACCATCCAATTAGAGATCTATACCTCCAACCATAGAGGGCTTCGAATGGTGCCATCCGAATACTGGAATGATAGCCATAGTTGTACGCAAACTAAATCAAAGGAGAGTGGTTATCCCAACTACCCTTGAAATCAATTGCACATGCTCTTTGAAAATCTTTTAGTCATAACTTCTTACTCGGTTATCAGATTTGGGAAACTCTTAAATCGATGGAAAGCTTATTGAATTTCCCACTTGAAAAAAAGTGAAAATCTTATAAATTCCTAATAGAATAAATATCATTTAATTTAGAAGATAATACTAGACATTCTTGGGATAAAATTATCTTTGAAACTTCAGGGTATTATAATATCTCCCCCTTGAGAACAATTGTCCTCGAATAAGACTCACTAAGAGGGGAGAAACGATAAGAAGAAGTACACACTGAACATGAATACTGAAATAAGACTACATAATTGACATTTTTAAGACTTATACTAAGAATATCGAGATGATACATGAACACATGATTGAAATTTTTGATAACTAACTTTATCACAATAAGAATGCATGTCTGACGAATAAACACAAGAATAATCTAATGCATTAACATATGAATGAATATGCAATGGTACTTAGTAGCAACTATAAAAATAGAATTCTGAACATGAGATGGATACCAAGTTATAACAGAAATCTGGACCTAAAAACTAAAAATCTTAAGGAGAATAGTTGTCTTGATACAGATATGAGTTAGCGGGGAAGTAATAAGGATGCTCTGTACGCATGTCAGCTTCTGTTACTAAGTAGCTCTCCCAACGGACTAATTTTGGCGAAGAACTTTGACTAGATAGACTTCTTTGATCCTCAGTCTGTGAGTCTGATAGAGTAGAATATTGACTGGAATCTTCTCATAAGAGAGGCTGTTCTGAACATATATGCTCTAAATAGGGATTACAACTGCTGAGTCACCTATACACTTCTTGACCAAAGAGACATGGTAGACTGAATGAATGGAGGTTAGATCCGAAGGAAATTCCATCTCATAAACTACCTTTCTGAAGTGACTAAGAATTTTGAAGGGACCGACATATTGGGGACTGAGCTTTCCCTTCTTTCCGAGCCTCTTCACTCCCATTGTAGGAGTGATGTTTTTATAGACATAGGCAATACTATCAAGCTCTAGATACTTTCTACTCCTATCTTCATAAGTCTTATGTCAACTCTGAGCAGCTCGAAGTCTTTATCTGATCAATTGGACATTCTCTAAGTCATCAAATACTAAGTCAGGCCCTATAACTAAGGCCCCTCTATCATTGAACCATCAAATTGGAGATCTGTACCTCCTACCATTGAGAGCTTCGAATGAAGCCATCCGAATACTGGAATGATAGCTATTGTTGTATGCAAACTAAATAAAAGGCAAGTGGTCATCCTAAGTACCCTTGAAATCAATTGCACATGCTCTTAGCATATCTTCTAGTCATAAGTTCTTACCCGATTATAAGATTTAGGGGAATCTTAAATAGATAGAAATCTTGTTAATTTTCCCACATAACAAAAAGTAAAAATCTAATAAATTCATTATGGAATAAACATCATTCAATTTAGAAGATAATGCTAGGAATTCTTGGGATAAAATTATCTTTGAAACTTTGGGGTATTACAATATCTTCCCCTTAAGAACATTGGTCCTCGAATAAGACTAACTGAGAGGGGAGAAACAATAAGCCAAAGTACACACTGAACATGAATACTAAAACAAGACTACATAAATGACATTTCTAAGACTCGTACTAAGCATGCATATCTGATGCATGATTTTATGACTGAGCTGATACATGAACACATGACTGAGATTTCTGATAACTGAGTTTCTCATAATGATAATACATGTCTGTTACATGAACACATTAATAATCTGATGCATTAATATATGAATGAAGATGCAATGGTACTGAGTACCAAGTGTAAAAATGGAATTCTAAACATGAGATGGATACCAAGTCATAAATGGAATCTCTACATGAAAACTAAAATACTTTTAGGTAAAGTGTTGTCTTAAGCTAGATCTGAGTTAGAGGGCAAGAGGTGAAGATACATTGTATGCATTTTTGCTTTTTTTTCTTAAGTAGTTCCCTCAACAGACTGATTTTGCAAAAGAACTCTTAGTAGAGGGACTTCTATTTTCCTCAGTCTATGATTCTGTTAGTCTGGAATTTTGACTGGAATCTCCTCATAATATAGGATGTTCTGAATAGCTATGGTCTAAATAAGGTATACAACTGCTGAGTCACCTATACACTTCTTGAGCAAAGAGACATGGTAGACTGGATGAACTAAGGCTAGATCCAAAGGCAATTCTAGCTACTAAGCTACCTTGCCAAAGCGACTGAGAATTTTGAAGGTTCCAATAAATCAGGGATTGAGCTTTCCTTTCTTGCAAAACCTCTTTCCTAGTCACTAATCTTGAGCTCGAGATCCTTTCCACGCACATTAGCACAATACTTATGTCGAATCTGAGAAGCTTAGAGTCTTTCTTTAATTAACTAGACTTTCTTTCTCTAAGGCATCAAATACTATCGCAGGCCCTATAATTAAGGCCTCACTAACTTCGAACCAACAAATAGAAGATCTGCGCCTCCTACCATAGACAAATTTGAATGGAGCCATCTAAATACTAGAATGATAGCTATTGTTGTATGCAAACTCTATCAAAGGCAAGTGTTCATCCCAACTACCCTAGAAATCCATGGCAAACGTCCTTAGCATATCTTCTAGTAATAACTTCTTACCCAGTTATCGAATTTTGTTGAATTTATATCGATGGAAAGCTTATTGAATTTCCCACTAGACATTCTTGGGATGAAATTAACTTTGAAACTTTGGGGTATTACAATATCTTCTCTTTGAGAACATTGTTCCCCGAATAAGACTAATTGAGAGGGTAGAAACAATAAGAAAAAGTACACACTAAACATGAATACTAATACAAGACTACATAACTGACATTTCTAAGACTTCTACTGAGCATGCATATCAGATGCATGATTTTATGACTGAACTGATACATGAAGACAAGACTGATATTTTTGATAACTGAGTTTCTCAAAATTAGAATGCATGTCTAATTCATGAACACATGAATAATTTGATGCATTAACATATGAATGAATACGCAAAGGTACTTATTACCAAGTGTGAAAATGGAATTTTTAACATGAGATGGATACCAAGCAATAACAGAAATCTGGACATGAAAACTAAAAAGCTTAAAGAGAACAATAGTTTTGATATAGATCTGAGTTAGTGGGGAGGAGTTAAGGATAATTTGTAAGCCTGTTAGCTTCTGTTTCCAAAGTAGCTCCCCCAATGGGCTAATTTTGCCAAAGAACTTTCACTAGAGGGACTTCTTTGATCCTTAGTCTATGAGTCTGATAGTGTAGAATTTTGACTGTAATCTCCTCATAAGAGAGGATGTTCTGAACATCTATGCTCTAAATAGGGACTACAACTGCTGAGTCACCTATACACTTCTTGAGTAATGGGATATAGCAGACTTAATGAACTAAGGCTAGATCCGAAGGAGATTTTAGCTCGTAAGCTACCTAGCCAAAGCGACTGAGAATTTTGAAGGGACAGGCATTAGGGGACTGAGCTTTTCCGTATTTTTGAACATCTTCACTCCCATCGTAGAAGAGATATTTTGATAGACATAGTCAATAATCTTGAGCTCGAGATCCTTTCTATGCACATCTGCATAAGACTTATGTCGACTCTGAGCATCTTAGAGTCTTTTTCTGATCAACTGGACTTTCTCTAAGGCATCAAATACTAAGTAAGGCCCTATAACTAAGGCCTCTCTAACTTCGAACCAACTAATTTGTGATTTGTTCCTCCTACCATAGAGAGCTTCGAATAGAACCATCCGAATACTGGAATGATAGCTACTATTGTATGCAAACTAAATCAAAGGAAATTGGTCATTCCAACATGCCTTGAAAAAATTACACATTCCCTTAGCATACCTTCTTGTCATAACTTCTTACCCGGTTATCGGATTTAGGCGAATCTTAAATCAATGGAAAGCTTATTGAATTTTCCACATGAAAAAAAGTGAAAATCTTATAAATTCATCATGGAATAAACATCATTTAATTTAGAATATAATACAAGACATTCTTGGGATGAAATTGGCTAGGAAACTTCAAGGTATTACAATATCTACCCTTTAAGAACATTGGTCCTTGAATAAGACTAACTGAGAAACGAAAAGTCGAAGTACACACTAAACATAAATACTGAAACAAGACTACATAACTAATATTTCTAAGACGCGTACAGAGCATGCATATGTTATGGATGATTTTATGACTAAGCTGATACATGAACACATGATTGAGATTTCTAATAAGTAAGTTTCTCACAATGAGAAGGCAGGTCTGATGCGTGAATACATCAACAATCTAATGCATTAACATATGAATGAATACGCAATGGTACTTAGTATCCAGTGTAAGAATAGAATTTTGAACATGAGACGAATACCAAGTCGTAACTAAAATTTGGACATGATAACTTCAAATCTTAAGGAGAACTATTGTCTTGAGCTATATCTGTGTTACTAGGGAAGAGGTGAGGATACTTTGTACGCATGTTATCTTTTGTTTCGTAAGTAGTTTCCTCAACGGACTGATTTTGCCAAAGAACTTTTACTAGAGGGACTTCTTTGATCCTCAGTCTACAAGTCTGATAGTCTAGAATTTTTACTGGAATCTCCTCATAAGAAAGGTTGTTCTAAACATCTATGGTCTAAATAGGGACTGTAACTAGTGAGTAACCTATACCATTCTTGAGAAAAGACGCATGGTAGACTGGATGTACTGAGGCTAGATCCGAAAGAAATTCTAGCTCATAAGCTACCTTGCCGAAGCGACTGAGAATCTTGAAAGGTCCAACATATTAAGGACTCAGCTTTCCCTTCTTGCTAAAACTCTTCACTCCATTCATGGGAGAGATATCTTATAGACATAGTAAATAATCTCAAGCTCAAGATCCCTTCTACGCACATCTGCATAAGACCTACCTAGGCTTGAGCAGCCCAGAGTCTTTCTCTGATCAACTAGACATTCTCTAAGGCATCAAATACGAAGTCAGGCCCTATAACCGAGGTCTCTCTAACTTTGAACCAACCAATTGGATATCTATACCTCCTACCATAGAGAGCTACAAATGGAGCCATCCAAACATAGGAATAATAGCTATTGTTAAATGTAATCTAAATCAAAGGCAAGTTGGCATCCCAATTACCCTTGATATGAATCGCACATCCCCTTACCATATCTTGTAGTCATAACTTCTTTCCTAGTTATCGGGTTTGGGCGATTCTTAAATCGATGGAAACCTTACTGAATTTACCACATAACAAAAAGTAAAAATCTAATAAATTTATCATGGAATAAGTATCATTCTATTTATAGTTTAATACTAGACATTCTTGGAATGAAATTAGCTTGGAAACTTAGGGATATTACAATATCTACCCTTTGAGAACATTTGTCCTTGAATAAGACTGACTTATAGGGAAGAAACGATAAGCCAAAGTACCCTTTGAACATGAATAATAAAAAAAAGACTACATAACTGACATTTCTATGACTTTTACTGAGCATGCATATCTGATACATGATTTTATGACTGAGCTGATACATGAACACATGCCAGAGATTTCTAATAACTGACTTTCTCTTAATGAGAATGCATGTCTGATACATGAACACATGAATAATCTGATGCATTAACATATGACTGAATATGCAATGGTACTTAGTACCAAGTGTTAAAAAGGAATTCTAAAGATGAGACAGACACCAAGTTGTAACTGACATGTAGGAATGAAAAGTGAAAAACTTAAGGAGAACTATTGTCTTGAGCTATATCTGAGTTAGTGAGGAAGAGGTAGGATATTTTGTACTTATGCCAGCTTTTGTTTCCTAAGTGGCTCCCTCAATGGACTGATTTTGCCAAAGAACATTGACTAGAGGGACTTCTTTGTTCCTCAGTTTGCAAGTCTGATAATCTAGAATTTTGACTGGAATCTCCTCGTAAGAGAGGCTGTTCTGAATATTTATGCTCTAAATAGGGATAACAACTGTTGAGTCACCTATACACTTCTTGAGAAAAGAAACATTGTAGACTGGATGAACTGAGGTTAGATTCGAAGGCAATTCAAGCTCATAAGGTACCATGCCAAAGTGACTAAGAATTTTGAAGAGACCGACAAATCGACTACTTAGCTTTCCCTTCTGGCCAAACCTATTCAATCCCTTCGAGGGAGAGATCTTTATATAGACATAGTCACTAATCTCGAGGTCGAGACCCTTTCTACGCATATCTGTATAAGTCTTATGTAGGCTATGAGCAGCCCGGAGTTTTTCTTTGATCAACTGGACTTTCTCTAAGGCATTGAATACTAAGTTATGCCCTATAAATGAGGCCTCACAAACTTTGAACCAATAAATTGGAGATGTGCACCTCCTACCATAGAGAGCTTCAAACGGAGCCATCCGAATATTAGAATGATAGCTATTGTTGTATGCAAACTCAATCAAATCAAAGTCGTCATCCCAACTACCCTTGAAATTAATTGCATACGCCCGTAGCAAATATTCTTATCTTAACTTCTTACCCAGTAATCGTATTTGGATGAATCTTAACTTGATGGAAATATTACTGAATTTTCCACATGAAAAAAAGTGAAAATCTTATAAATTCCTCATAGAATAAACATCATTCAATTTAGAATATAATACTAGACATTCTTGCGATGAAATTAGCTTGAAAACTTTGTGGTATTATAATATCTCCCGCTTCAGAATATTTGTCCTCGAATAAGACTGACTGAGAGAAGAGAAACGATAAGCCGAAGTTCACACTAAAAATTAATACTAAAAGAACACTAAGAAGGTGGATAATAAGTCATAACTAAAATCTGTACATGAAAACTAAGGAGCTTAAGGAGTACTGTTGTCTGGAGATAGCTCTGAGTTAGTGGGGATGAGTTGAGGATACTTTGTAAGTATATTAGCATTTGTTTCCTAAGTATATCCCTCAACGGACTAATTTCTCCAAAGAACTTTGACTAGAGGGACTTCTTTGTTCCTTAGTCTGCGAGTCGGGTAGTCTAGAATTTTTATTAGAATCTTCTCATAAGAGAGCCTGTTCTGAACATCCATGCTCTAAATAGGGGCTACAACTTCTGAGTCACCTATACACTTCTTGGGTAAAGAAACATGGTAGAATGGATGAACTGAGGCTAGAGTTGAAAGAAAGTCTAGCTCATAAGCTACCTTATCCAAGAGACTCAGAATTTTGAAGGGACTGAGCTTTTCCTTGTGGCCGAACTTCTTTCCATCCTACATGGGAGAGATCTTTAGATAGACATAGTCACTAATCTCGAGCTCCAGATCCATTCTACGCATATCTGCATAAGACTTATGTCGGCTTTAAGCAGCCAAGAGTCTTTCTATGATCAACTGGATATTATCTAAGGCATGGAATACTAAGTCAGGCCCAATAACTAGGGCCTCACTAACTTCGAACCAACCAATTTGAGATCTGCACCTCCTGCCATAGTGAGCTTCAAATAGAGCCATCCAAATACTGGAATGATAGCTATTGTTGTTTGCAAACTGAATCAAAGGAAAGTGGTCATCCCAACTACCCTTGAAATTTATTGCACACGCCCTTAGCATATCTTCTAGTCATAACTTCATACCCGATTATCGAATTTGGGTGAATCTTATATCGATGGAAAGCTTATCGAATGTCCCACATTACAAAAAGTGAAAATCTTATAAATTCCACTTGTAATAAACATCATTCAATTGGTGGACTGAGAGTAAAGAAACGATAAGCCGAAGTATACGCTGAATATGAATTCTGAAACAAGACTACATAATTGACATTTCTAAGACATGTACTAAGCTTGCATATCTGATGCACGATTTTTTGACTGAGCTGATACATGAACACATGACTAAAATTTCTGGTAACTGAGTTTCTCACAATGAGAATGCATGTCTGATGCATGAACACATGAATAATTTTATGTATTAACATATGATAGAATATGCAATGGTAGTTAGTACCAAGTGTAAAAATGGAATTCTTAACATAAGACAGATACAAAGTCATAATTGAAATTTGGACGTGAAACCTGAAAAGCTAAAGGAGAACTATTGTCTTGAGCAAGATCTAAATTAGCGGGGAAAAGGTGAGGATACTTTGTGCGCTTGTCAACTTCTATTTCCTAAGTAGCTCCTTCAACGGACTGATTTCATAAAAGAATTTTGGCTAAAGGGCCTTCTTTGTCCCTCAGTCTGCGAGCCTAATAGTCTAGAATTTTTACTGAAATCTCCTCATAAGAGAGGCTATTGTGAACATCTATACTCTAAATAGGGACTATAACTACTGAGTCACCTATAAACTTCTCGAGCAATAAAACATGGTAGACCGGATTAACTGAGGCTATATTCGAAGGCAATTCGGGCTTATAAGCTACCATATCAAAGAATTTTGATGGGACCGATATATCGGGGACTGAGCTTTCCCTTTTGGCCGAACCTATTCACTTCCTTCATGGGAGAGATATTTAGGCAGACATTGTCAAAAATATTTAGCTGGAGATCCTTTCTACATACATCTGCATAAGACTTCTGCAACTCTGAGAAACCCAGAATCTTTCTCTGATCAACTGTACTTTCTCTAAGGCATGAAATACTAAGTCAGGCCCTACAACTGAGGTCTCACTAACTTCAAAACAACAAATTAGAGATCTACACGTTGTACCATAGAGAGCTTGGAATGAAGCCATCCAAAAACTGGAATAATAGCTATTGTTATATGTAAACTCAATCAAAGCCAAGTGGTCATCCCAAGAACCCATTAAATAGATTGCACAAGCCCTTATCATTTTTTCTAGTCATATCTTCTTACCCAGTTATCGGATTTAGGAGAATCTTAAATCGATGGAAAGCTTAATTTCCTATATGACAAAAAATGAAAATCTTATAAATTCCTAATGCAATAAACATCATTCAATAGAGAAGATAATACTTGACATTATTGGGATGAAATTACCTTGGAAACTTCAGGGTATTACAATATCTCCCCCCTTGAGAACATTTGTCCTCGGAGAAGACTGGCTGGGAGGGGAGAAACGATAAGCCGAAGTACACAATGAACATGATTACTGAAACAAGACTTCATAACTATCATTTCTAAGACTTGTACTGAGCATGCATATCTGATGCATAATTTTATGAATGAGCTAATGCATGAACACATGACTGAGATTTCTGATAACTGAGTTTCTCACAATGAGAATGCATGTGTAATGCATTCACACATAAATAATATGATGAATTTACATATGACTGAATATGCAATGGTATTTAGTACTAAGTGTAAAAATGGAATTCTGAACATGATATGAATACCAAGTTGTAACTGAAATCTGGACATGAAATTGAAAATCTTAAGGAGAACTATTGTCTTGAGCTAGATCTGAGTTAGCGGGGAAGAGGTAAGGATATTTGTATTCATGTAATCTATTGTTTCCTAAGTAGCTCCCTTAATGGAATGATTTTTCCAAAGAACTTAGACTAGAGGGATTTTTTCGAACCTCGATCGGCTAGTCTGATACACTAGAATTTTGACTAGAATCTCCTCATAAGAGAGGTTGTTCAGAACATCTATGCTCTAAATAGGGACTACAATTATTGAGTCACCTACACACTTCTTGAGCAAAGCAGTATGGTAGACTGGATGAACTGAGGCAAGATCCAAAAGGAATTCTAGCTCATAAACTACCTTGCCGAAGTGACTGAGAATCTTGAAGGGACCAATATATCGAGGACTGAGCTTTCCCTTCTTGCCGAAACTCTTCAATCCATTCATGGGAGAGATATCTTATAGACATAGTTAATAATCTCAAGCTCAAGATCCTTTCTATGCATATCTTCACAAGACTTATATCGGATTTGAGCAGCTCGTAGTCTTTCACAGATCAACTGGACTTTCTCTAAGGCATCAAATACTAAGTTAGGTCCTATAACTAAGTCCTCACTAACTTTGAACCAACCAATTAGAGATTTGCACCTTCTACAATAGTGAGCTTCCAATAGAGCCATCCAAATACTTGAATGGTAGCTATTTTTGTATGCAAACTCAGTCAAAGACAAGTGGTTATCCCAACTACCCTTGAAATTAATTGCGCACGCCCTGAGCATATCTTTTGGTTATAACTTCTTACCTGGTTATCAGATTTGGGCGAATCGTATATCTATGGAAAGCATTTGAATGTCCCACATTACAAAGAGTGAATCTTATAAATTCAAAATATAATAAACATCATTCAATATAGAAGATAATACTAGACATTCTTGGGATTAAATTAGCTTGAAAACTTTGGGGTATTACAATATCTCCCCCACGAGAACATTAGTCCTCGAATAATACTGACTAAGAGTGTAGAAAAGATAAGCTGAAGTACACACTGAACATGAATACTGAAACAAGACTTCATAACTGAAATTTCTAAGACTTGTACTGAGTATGCATATCTGATGCATAGTTCTATGACTGAGCTGATACATGAACACATGAGTGAGATTTCTAATATCTGAGTTTCTCACAATGAGAATGCATATCTGATGCATGAACATATGAATAATCTGATGCAATAACATATTATTGAATATGCATTGATCCTTAGTACCAAGTGTAAAATTTGAATTCTGAACATAAGAAAGATACCAAGTTGTAACTAAAATCTGGACATGACAACTGAAAAGCTTTAGGAGAACTTTTGTCTTGAGCAAGATCTGAGTTAGCGGGGAAGAGGTGAGGATACTTTGTGCACATGTTATCTTCTGTTTCCTAAGTAGCTCCATCAATGGACTAATTTTGCCAAAAAACTTTGACTAGAGGGACTTCTTTGTTCCTCAGTCTGCGACTCTGAAAGTCCAGAATTATGACTAGAATCTCCTCATAAGAAAGGTTGTTCATAACATCTATGCTCTAAATTGGGAACACAACTGCTGAGTCACTTATACACTTCTTGAGAAAATAAACATGGTAGAATTGATGAACTAAGGACCGACATATCGGGGACTGAGCTTTCCCTTCTGGCCAAACCTCTTCAGTCCCTTCAGGGGAAAGAAATTTATATAGACATAGTCACTAATATCGAGCTAGAGATCCTTTCTACATATATCTCCATAAGACTTATGTCTTCATTAAGGAGCCCAGAGTCTTTCTCTAATCAGCTGGACTTTCTTTAAGGAATCGAATACTAAGTCATGCCCTATTACTGAGGCCTCACAAACTTCCAATCAACTAATTGAAGATCTTTACCTCCTACTATAGAGATCTTCAAATGGAGCCATCCAAATATTGGAATGATAGCTATTGTTGTATGAAAACTCAATCAAAGCCAAGTCGTTATCCCAACTACCCTTGAAATCAATTGCACAAGCCCTTAGCATATCTTCTAGTCTTAACTTCTTACCCGGTTATCAGATTTTTGTAAATCATAAATCGATGGAAATCTTATTGAATTTCCCATATGACAAAAAGTGAAAATCTTATAAATACCTCATGAAATAAACATCATACAATTTAGAAGATAATACTTGACATTGCTGGGATGAAACTAGCTCGAAAACTTTGAGATATTACAATATCTCTACCTTGAGAACATTTGTCCTCGAATAAGACTGACAAAGAGGGGAGAAACGGTAAGCCTAAGTACACACTGAATATGAATACTAAAACAAGACTACATAACAAACATTTCTAAGACTTTTACTGAGCATGCATATTTGATGCATAATTTTATGAATGAACGGATACATGAATACATAACTGAGATTTCTGATAATTGATTTTCTCACAATTAGATTGCATGTCTGTTGCAGGAAAACATGAATAATCTGATGCACTAACAAATGAATGAATATGCAATGGTACTTAGTACTAAGTGTAAGAATGGAATTCTGAACACAGGCGGATAACAAGCCGTAACTGAAATCTTGACATGTAAACTGAAAAGCTCAAGGAGAACTATTGTCTTGAGCGAGATCTGAGTTAGCGGGGATGAGATGAGGATACTTTGTACGCATGTCAGGTTCTGTTTCCTGAGTAGCTCCTTCAATGGACTGATTTCGCCAGAGAACATTGACAAGAGGGACTTCTTTGTTCCTCTGTCTGAGAGTCAAATAGTCTATAATTTTCACTAGAATCTCCTCATAAGAGACATTGTTCTAAACATCTATGCTCTAAATAAGGACTACAAATTCTGAATCACCTATAAACTTCTTGAGCAAAGAAACATGGTAGACTGGATTAATTGAGGCTTGATCTAAAGGAAATTTGAGCTCATAAGCTACCATATCGAAGCGACATAGAATTTTTATGGGAGCAACATATCGGGGACTGAGCTTTCCCTTCTGGACAAACCTCTTCACTCCCATCATGAGAGAGATCTTTAAATAGACATAGTCAATAATCTCGATCTTGATATCCTTTCTACACATTTCTGTATAAGACTTATGTCGGCTCTAAGCAGCCCAAAGTCTTTCTCTGATAAAGTATACTTTCTCTAAGGCATCGAATACTAAGTCGGGCCCTGTAACTGAGGCCTCACTAACTTCAAACTAACTAAAAGGAGATATGCACCTCCTACCATAGAGAGCTTTGAATGGAGCCATTCGAATATAGGAATGATAGCCATTGTTCTACGCAAACTCAATCAAAGCTAAGTTGTCATCCTAACTACCCTTGAAAGCAATTGCACATGCTCTTAGCATATCTTTTAGTCATAATACCTTACCCGATTATCATATTTCGGAGAATCTTAAATCGGTGGAAAGCTTATTGAATTTCCCACGTGACAAAAAGTGAAAATCTTATAAATTTCTCATGTAATAAACATCATTCAATTTAGAAGATAATACTTAAAATTCTTGTGATGTACTTAGCTTGGAAACTTTGGGGTATTACAATATCTCCCCCTTGAGAACATTTATCCTCGAATAAGATTGACTGAGAAGGGAGAAACGATAAGCTGAAGTACACACTATACATGAATACTGAAATAAGACTTCATAACTGACATTTCTAAGAATTGTACTGAGCATGCATATCTGATGCATGATTTTATGATTGAGCAGATACATGATGACATGACTGAGATTTCTGATAACTGAGTTTCTCAAAATGAGAATGCATGGGTGATGCATGAACACATGAATAATCTGATGCATTAACTAATGACTGAATATATAATGGTAATTAGTACAAAGTGTAAAAATGAAATTTTGAACATGAGACGGTTACCTAGTTGTAACTGAAATCTGGTCATAAAAACTAAAAATCTTAAGGAGAACTGTTGTCTTAAGCTATATCTGAGTTAGCGGGGAAGAGGTAAGGATACTTTGAATGCATGTGAGCTTCTGTTTCCGAAGTAGCTCCCTAAATGGACCGATTTTTCCAAAAAACTTTGACTAGAGGGACTTCTTTGTTCCTCAGTCTGCGAGTCTGATAGACTAGAATTTTGACTGGAATGTCCTCGGAAGATAGGTTGTTCTGAACATCTAAGCTCTAAATAGGGACTACAACTACTGAGTTACCTTTACACAATTTGAGTAAAGAAATATGGTATACTGGATAAATTGAGGCTAGATACGAAGGCAATTCGAGGTAATAATCTGCCTTATCGAACCGACTTAGAATTTTGTAGGGACTGACATATCGGAGACTGAGCTTTGTCTTCTAGCCAAACCTCTTCACTCCCTTCATGGGAGCAATCTTTAGATAGACATAGTCACTAATATGGAGCTTGAGATCCTTTCGATGTATATCTGCATAAGGCTTATGTCAGTGCTGAGCAGCCCAGAGTCTTTCTCTTATCAACTGGACTTTCTCTAATGCATGAAATACTAAGTCGGGCCCTATAACTGAGGCCTCACTTACTTTGAACAAACCAATTGGAGATCTACACCTCCCACAATAGAGATCTAGGAATGGAGCCATCCGAATACTAGAATAATAGCAATTGTTGTATGCAAACTCAATCAAAGGCAAGTGGTCAGACCAACTACCCTTGAAATTAATTGCACACGCCCTTAGCTTATCTTCTACTGATAACTTCTTACCCAATTATCGGATTTGGGAGAATCTTAATTCGATGAAAGCTTATTGAATTTCCCACATAAAAAAAATTGTAAATCTTATAAATTCCACATGGAATAAACATCATTCAATTTAGAAGATAATACTAGACATTCTTGGGATGAAATTATCTTTGAAACTTTGGGGAATTACAAGATCTCCCCCTTGAGAACATTAGTTCTCAAATAAGTCTGACTAAGAGGGGAGAAATGATAAGACAAAGCACACACTGAACAAGAATACTAAAACAAGATTATATAACTGACATTTTTGAGACTTAGACTAAGAATGCATATCTAATGCAAGATTTTATAACTGAGATGATACATGAATACATGACTGATATTTATAATAACTGAGTTTCTCATAATGAGAATGCATATCAAATGCATGAACACACGAATAATCTCATGCATTAACATATGAATGAATATGCAATGGTACTTAGTACCAAGTATAAAAATAGAATTCTGAACATTAGATGGATACCAAGTTGTAACTGAAATCTTTACATGAAAACTGAATAGATTAAGGAGAACTGTTGTCTTCACCTAGATTTGAGTTAGCGGGGAAGAGTTGAGGATAGTCTTTGATTGGAGGGTTGTCTTTGTTCCTCAGTCTGATGGTCTATAATTTTTATTGGAATCTCCTCATAAGTGAGGCTATTCTAAACATCTATGCTCTAAATAGGGACTACAACTGTTGAGTCACCTATACACTTCTTGAGCAAAGAGACATCGTAGACTGGATGAACTGAGGTTAGATCTTAAGTCAATTCGAGCACATAAGCTACCCTACTAAAGCGACTGAGAATTTTGAAGGGACCGATATATCGGGGATGAAGCTTTCCCTTATTTTCCAACCTCTTCACTCCCTTCATCAGAGAGATATTTAAATAGACATAGTCACCAATCTCGAGCTCGGTATCCTTTTTTCGCACAAATGGATAAGACTTATGTTGGATCTGAGTAGCCCGAAGTCTTTCACTGATCAATTGGAATTTCTCTAGGCATAGAATACTAAGTCAAGCCCTATAACTGAGGACTCACTAAATTTAATTCAACAAAGTTAAGATCTGCACCTTCTACCATAGTGAGCTTCAAATGGAGCCATCTAAATACTAGAATTGTAGCTATTATTGTATGAAAACTCAATCAAAGGCAAGTGGTCATCCCAACTACCCTTGAAATAAATTGTACACGCCCTTATCATATCTTTTATTCATAACTTCTAACTCTGTTATCAGATTTTGGCTAATCTTATAAAGATGGAAATCTTATTGAATTTCCCATAAGACAAAAAATGAAAATCTTATGAATTACTCATGGAATAAAAATCATTCAATTTAGAAGATAATACTAGACATTCTTGGGATTAAATTAACTTGGAAACTTTGTGTTATTACAGAATTTCCCCCTTGAGAAAATTTATCCTCGAATAAGATTGACTAAGAGGGGAAAAAAGATAAGTCGAAGTACACATTGAACATGGATACTAAAACAAGACTACAAAACTAATATTTCTAAGACTTTTATTGAAAATGCATATATGATGCATGATTTTATGACTGAGCTGATACATGAACATATGATTGCTATTTCTGATAACTGAGTTTCTCACAATGAGAATACATGTCAGATGCATGAACACATGAATAATACAATGTATTAACAAATCAATAAATATGCAATGGTACTTAGTACCAAGTGTAAAAATGGAATTATGAACATAAGACAGATAGTAATTCGTAACTAAAATCATGACTTGAAAACTAAAAATCTTAAGGAGAACTGTTATCTTGAGCTAGATCTGAGTTAGCGGGGAAGAGGTAAGGATACTTTATACACATGTCAGCTTCTGTTTCCTAAGTTTCTCCCTTAACAGACTGATTTTGCCAAAGAACTTTGACTAGAGGGACTTCTTTGTTCATCAGTCTGCGAGTCTAATAGTCTAGAATTTTGATTGAAATCTCCTTATAAGTGAAGCTATTCTGAACATCTATGCTCTGAATATGGACTCCAACTACTGAGTAACCTATACACTTCTTGAGAAAAGAGACACGGTAGACTGGATGAACTGAGGCTAGATCCATAGGCAATTCTAGCTTATAAGCTACTTTACCAAAGCGACTGAGAGTTTTGAAGGGACCAACATATCGGGCACTGAGATTTCCCTTCTTGCTAAACTTCTTCACTCCCTTTATTGGAGAGATATTTAGATAGACATAGTCACTAATCTCAATCTCGAGATCCTTTCTACGCACATCTACATAAGTCTTATGTCTGCTTTGAGTAGCCTAGAGTCTTTCTTTGATCAACTGGACTTTCTCTAAGGCATCAAAAACTATGTCTGGCCCTATAACTGAGGCCTCTCAAAGTTCGAACCAACCCTTTGTAGATCTCCACCTCCTACAATAAAGATCTTTAAATGGAGCCATTCGAATACTGGAATCATAGTTGTTATTGTATGTAAACTCAATCAAAGGCAAGTGGTAATCCCAACTACCTTTTAAACTAATTTCACATGCCCTTAGCATATCTTTTAGTCATAACTTCTTACCCTGTAATCGAATTTGGGTGAATCTTATATCGATGGAAACATTATCCAATTTAGAAGATAATACTAGACATTCTTGGAGTGAAATTAGCTTGGAAACTATGGTGTATTACATTATCTCCCTATTTAGAAAATTTATCCCCAAATAATACTGACTGAAAGTGGAGAAAAGATAAGTTGAAGTACACAATAAATATGAATACTGAAACAAGACTACATAACTAACATTTCTAAGACTTGTACTAAGCATGCATATCTCATGCATGATTTTATGACTAAGCTGATACATTAATACATGACTGAGGATTTTGATAACTGAGTTTCTCACAATGAGAATGCACGTCTAATGCATGAACACACGAATAATCTTATCTATTAACATATGACTAAATATGCAATGGTACTTAGTACTAAGTGGAAAAATAGAATTCTGAACATAAGATGGATACCAAGTCGTAACTAAAATCTATGTTAGCGACGAACAGGTGAGGAAAATTTGTGTGCATCTCAGCTTCTGTTTACTAAGTATCTCCATCAATAGACTGATTTCTCCAAAGAACATTTACTAGAGGGACTTCTTTATTCCTCATTCTACTAGTCTGGTAGTCTAGAATTTTGATTGGAATCTCCACATAAGAGAGGTTGTTCTTAACATCTATGTTCTAAATAGGGACTACAACTTCTGAGTGGCCTATACACTTATTGAACAAATAAACATAATACACTGGATGAACTGAGGCTATTTCCGTAGGGGATTCGAGCTCATAATCTACCTTATCGAAGCGACTCAAAATTTTGAAGGGATTGAGATATTGGGGACTGGGATTTCCCTTCTAGCCAAACCTCTTCACTCCCTTCATGGGAGAGATCTTTAGGTAGACATAGTCACTAATCTCAAGCTGGAAATCCTTTCTAATCATATCTGCATAACACTTGTGTCGGCTTTGAGCAGCTCAGGGTCTTTTTCTGATCAACTAGACTTTCTCTATGGCATCAAAAATACTAAGTCAGGCCCTATAACTGAGACCTCACTAACTTCGAACCAACCAATTGGATATCTGCACCACCCACCATATAGAGCTTCGAATAGAGACATACAAATACATGAAGGATAGAAACTGTTGTATTCAAACTCAATCAAAGGCAAGTGGTTATCCCAAATGCCTTTGAAATCAATTGCATAGGCCCTTAGCAAATCTTCTAGTCATAACTTCTTACCTGGTTATCATATATGGGCAAATCTTAAATCGATGGAAAGCTTATTGAATTTCCTACATGACAAAAAGTGAAAAACTTACAAATTCCCTATGGAATAAACATCATTAAGTTTAGAAGATAATACTAGACATTCTTGGGATAAAAGTAGCTTAGAAACTTTGGGGTATTACATTATCTCTCCTTGAGAACATTTCTCTTAGAATAAGACACATTTCTCTTAGAATAAGACTGTCTAAGAGAGGAGAAACGATAAGATGATGTACACAATGAACTTGAATACTAAAACAAGATTATATAAATGACATTTCTAAGACTTTTACTGAGCATACATATCAGATGCATGATTTTATGACTGAGCTGATACATGAACACATAAATGAGATTTCTGATATCTGAGTTTCTCACATTGGGAATGCATGTCTGATGCATGAACACATGTATAATCTGATGAATTAACATATAACTAGATATGCAATGGTACTTAGTACCAAGTGTAAAAATGGAATTCAGAACATGAGATGGATACCAAGTCGTAACTAAAATCTGGACATGAAAACTAAAAAGCGTAAAGAGAACTATTATCTTAACATAGATCTGAGTTAGCGGGGAAGAGGTTAGGATACATTGTATGTATGTAAGCTTCTATTACTTAAGTATCTCCCTCAACGAACCTATTTTTCTAATGATTTTTTACTTGAGGGACTTCTTTGTTCCTCAGTCTGCAAGTCTGATAGTCTAGAATTTTGACTGAAATCTCCTGATTAGAGAGGTTGTTCTGAACATCTATGCTCTAAATAGGGACTACTAATGTTTAATCACCTATACACTTCATAAGCAAAAAGACATGGTAGACTGAATGAATCGAGGTGAGATCCAAAGGCAATTCTAGCTCATAAGCTACCTTGCCAAAACGACTAATAATTTTGAAGGGATAGACATATCAGGGACTGAGTTTTCACTTTCTGCCGAACCTTTTCCGTCCCCTCATGAGAGAAATATTTAGATAGACATAGTCACTAAACTCGAGCTCAAGATGCTTTCTTCGCACATCTATATTAGACTTATGTCAACTTTGTGCAGCCCAGAGTTTTTCTTTGATCAACTGAACTTTCACTAAGGTATCAAATACTAAGTCAGGCCCTATAACTGAGGGCTCACTAACTTCGAACCAACCAATTGAAGATCTGCACCTCCTACCATAGAGATCTTCGAATGGATCCATCTGATCACTAGAATGATAGCTATTGTTGAATGCAAACTAAATCAAAAGGAATTGGTCAACCTAAATACCCTAAAAATCAATTGCATACGCCATAAGCATATCTTTTAGTCATAACTTCTTACCCGGTTTTCGAATATGGGCGAATCTGAATATGCAATGGTACTTAGTACCAACTGTAAAAATGGAATTCTGAACATAAGACGGATACCAAGACATAACTAAAATCTTGATATAAAAACTAAAATGGTTTAGGAGAACTATTATGTTAAGAAAGATCTATGTTAGCAATGAAGAGGTGAGGATACTTTGTGCGCATCTGAGCTTCTATTTCCTAAGTAGCTCCCTCAATGGACTGATTTCTCCAAAGAACTTTGACTAGAGGGACTTTTTTATTCCTCTGTCTGCGAGTCTGATAGTTTAGAATTTTCACTGGAATCTCCTCATAAGAGAGGCTGTTTTGAACATCTATGCTCTAAATAGGGACTACAACTGATGAGTTACGTATCCACTTCTTGAGCAAAGAGACATGGTAGATATCAAGTAATAACTTAAATTTGGACATGAAAACTTAAAACCTTAAGGAGAACTGTTGTCTTGAGCTAGATCTTAGTTAGTGGGGAGGAGGTGAGGTTACTTTGTATGAATGTCAGCTTCTATTTCCCAAGTTGCTCCCTTAATGGACTGATTTTGCCAAAGAACTTTGACCAGAGGGACTTCTTTGTTCCTCAGTCTGCGAGTTAGATATACTAGTATTTTGACTGAAATCTTTACGTAAGAGAGGCTGTTCTGAAAATCTATGCTCTAAATAGAGAATACAACTGCTGAGTCACCAATTCACTTCTTGTGCAATGAGACATGGTAAACTAGATGAATTGAGGCTAGATCTGAAGGAAATTAAAGCTCATAAGCTACCTTACCGAAGCGACTGAGAATTTTGAAGGGACCGACATATAGGGGACTGAGCTTTCCCTTCTTTCTAAACCTCTTCACTCCATTCATGGGAGAGATCTTTAGATAGACATAGTCACTAATCTAGAACCCGAGATCCTTTCAACGCACATATGCATAAGACTTATGTTTACTTTGACAAACCCGCAATATTTATTTGATAAACTGGACTTTCTTTAGGGCATCGAATCCTAAGTCAGGCCCTATAACCGAGGCCTCACTAACTTCAAACCATTAATTGGAGATCTGTACCTCCTACCATAGAGATCTTCAAATTGAGCCATCCGAATATTGGAATAATAGCTATTATTGTATGCAAATTCAATAAAAGGCAAGTGGCCATCCCAACTACCCTTCAAATCAATTGCACATGCCCTTAGCATATATTTAAATAATATCTTCTTACCCATTTATTGGATTTCGGCAAATCTTATATAGATGTAAAGCTTATTGAATTTCCCACATGACAAAAAGCGAAAATATTATAAATTCCTCATGGAATAAACATCATTCATTTTAGAAGATAATACTAGACATTCTTGGGTTTAAATTATCTTGGAAACTTCAAGATATTAAAATATCTCCCCCTTGAGAACATTTCTCCTCGAATAAGACTGATTGAGAAGGGAGAAATGATAAGCTGAAGTACATACTCAATATCAATACTGAAACAAGACTACATAACTGACATTTCTGAGAATTGTACGGAGCATGCATATTTGATGCATGGTTTTATGATTGACCTAATACATAAAAACATGACTGAGATTTCTGGTAACTGAATTTCTCACAATGAGAATACATGTCTGATGCATGAACACATGAATAATCTAATTCATTAACATATGACTGAATATGCAATGGTAATTAGTACCAAACGTAAAAATGGAATTCTAAACATGAGACAGATACCAAGTCGTAACAGAATCCTGGACATGAAAACTGAAAAACTTAAGGAGAATAGTTGTCTTGAGCTATATCTTACTTAGCGGGCAAGAGGTAAAGATACTTTGTGCGCATGTCAGTTTCTATTTCCTAAGCAGCTCCCTCAGCGGACTGATTCTGCCAAAGAACTTTGACTAGAGGGACTTCTTTATTCCTCAGTCTAATAGTTTAGAATTTTGAATGGAATCTCCTCCTAAGAGAGGCTGTTTTGAACATATATGCTCTAAATAGGGACTACAACTGTTGAGTCACCTATACACTTCTTGAGCAACGAGACAGGGTATACTAGATGAACTGAGGCTAGAACCGAAGGTAATTTGAGCTCATAAGCTACCTTGCCGAAGCGACTAAGAATTTTGAAGGGACCGATATATTGGGGACTGAGATTTCCTTTTTTTCCCAACCTCTTCACTCCCAACATGGGAGAAATATTTACATAGACATAGTCAGCAAACTCGAGATCGAGATCCTTTCTATGTATATCTGCATAAGACTTATGTTGACTGTGAGTAGCCTGAAGACTTTCTCTTATCAACTGGAATTTCTCTAAGGTATAAAATAATAAGTCAGGACCTAAAACTAAGGACTCACTAACTTTGAACTAACCAATTGGAGACCTGTACCTATAACCAAAGAGATCTTCAAATAGAGCCATTTGAATACTGGAATGATAGCTATTGTTGTATGCAAACTGAATCAAATGCAAGTGGTCATCCCAACTACCCTTGAAATCAATTGCACACACACCTAGCATGTCTTCCAATCATAACTTCTTAGCCGGTTGTTGGATAGGACCAATCTTATATCGATGGAAAGCTTATTGAATTCCCACATGACAAAAAGTAAAAATGTAAATTCCTCATGGAATAAACATCATAAAATTTAGAAGATAATACTAGACATTCTTGGGATGAAATTTGATTGGAAACTTTTGGGTATTACAATATCTCCCCCTTAAGAACATTTTACCTAGAATTAGACTGACTGAGAGGTGAGAAACGATAAGCCAAAGTACACACTAAACATGAATACTAAAACCAGACTACATAACTAACATTTCTTATACTTGTAATGAGGATGCATATCTAATGCATGATTGTATGACTAAGCTAATTCATGAACACATGACTGAGATTTCTGATAACTGTGTTTTTCACAATTAGAATGTATGTAAGATGCATGAGCACATGAATAATTTGATGTATTAACATATCACTGAATGTGCAATGGTACTTAGTACCAAGTTTAAAAATGGAATTCTGAACATGAGATAGATACAAAGTCATAAATGAAATCTAGACATGAAAACTAAAAAGCTTAAGTAGAAATTTTATCTTGAGCAAGATCTAAGTTAGCGGGGAAGAAGTGAGGATACTGTTTACACAAGTCATCTTCTGTTTCCCAATTAGCTCCGTCAATGGAATTATTCACCCAAAGAAGTTTAACAAGATGGACTTCTCTGCTCCTCAGTTTGATAGTCTTGAATTTTGACTGGAATCTCCTCATAAGAGAGGCTGTTCTGAACATTAATGCTCTAAATAGGGACTGCAACTGTAGATTTACCTATACACTTTTTTATCAAAGAGACATGGTAGACTACATGAACTGAGGCTAGATCCAACGAAAATTCAAGCTCATAAACTACCTTGCCGAAGTGACTGAGAATTTTGAAGGGACTGACATATCGGGGACTGAGCTTTCCCTTCTTGTCGAATCTCTTCATTCCCTTTATTGGAGAGATCTTTAGATAGACATAGTCACTAATATCAAGCTGGAGATCCCTCCTACGCACTTTTGCATAAGACTTATGTTGGCTCTGAGTAGCCCGAAGTCTTTCTCTGATCAACTGGACTTTCTCTAAGGCATCGAATACTAAGTCAGGCCCTATAAATGAGCCCTCACTAACTTCAAACCAACCAATTGGAAATCTACACCTCCTACCATAGAGAGCTACGAATGAAGCCATATGAATACAAGAATGATAGCTATTGTTGTATGCAAATTCAATCAAAGGCAAGTGGTCAACCCACCTACCCTTGAAATTAATTGCACACACCCTTAGCATATCTTTCAGTCATAACATCTTACCCAGTTATGGGATTTGGGTGAATCTTATATCGATGGAAAGCTTATTGAATTTTACCATATGAGAAAAAGTGAAAATCTTATAAATTCCTTATGGAATAAACATTGGTTAATTTAGAAGATAATACTAGACATTCTTGGGATTAAATTATCTTTAAAACTTAGGGTTATTACAATAACTCCACCTTAAGAACATTTATCCTCGAATGAAATTGACTAAGAGTGGAGAAATGATAAGATGAAGTACAATCTAAACATGAATACTCTAATAAGACTACAAAACTGATATTTCTTAGACTTATACTGAGCATGCATAGCTGATGCATGATTTTATGACTGCGCTGAACAAGAACACATGACTGAGATTTCTGATAACTATGTTTCTCATAATGAGAATACATGTCTGATTCATGAACACATGAATAATATGAGGCATTAACAGATAAATAAATATGCCATATTACTTATTACCAAGTGTAAAAATGGAAATCTAAACATGAGATAGATACCAAGTCGTAACTAAAATCTTGACATGAAAACTTAAAAGCTTGAGGAGAACTGTTGTCTTGAGCAAGATCGAGTTTGTGGGGAAGAGGTGAGTGTACTTTGTATACAAGTCAGCTTCTATTTCACAAGTACCTCCCTTAATGTACTGATTCCTCCAAAGAACTTTAACTAGAGAGACTTCTTTGTTCCTCAGTCTGATAGTCTAGAATTTTAACTAGAATCTCTTCATAAGAGAGGCTGTTCGGAACATCTATGTTCTAAATAGGGACTACAACTATTGAGTTACCTATACATATCTTGAGCAAAGAGACATGGTTAACTGGATGAACTGAGGTTATATCCGAAGGCAATTCAAGCTCATTAGTTACCTAGCCGAAGTGACTGAGAATTTTAAAGGGACCAACATATCGGGGAATAAGCTTTCCCATCTTGCAAAACCTCTTCGCTACTTTAATGGGATAGATATTTAGATAGACATAGTCACTAATCTCGAGCTCGAGACCCTTTCTATGCACATCTGCATAAAACTTATGTTAGCTCTGAGCAGCCCAAAGTTGTTCTCTGATCAACTAGAATTTCTCTAAGGCATCGAATACTAAGTCAGGCCCTATAACTGAGGCCTCACTAACTTTGAACCAACCAATTAGAAATTTGTACCTCCTACCATAGAGAGCTTTGAATGGATCCAACCGAATACTACAATGGTAGATATTGTTGTATGCAAACTCCATCAAATGAAATGAGTCATTCCAACTACCTTTGAAATCAATTGCACACGCCCTTAGCATGTTTTACAGTCATAACTTCTTACCCGATTATTAGATTTGGGCGAATCTTGTATCGATGAAAAGCTTGTTAAATTTTACCACTTGTCAAAAGTGAAAATCTTATAAATTCCTCTTAGAATAAACATCATTTAATTTAGAAGATAATACTACACATTCTTAGGATAAAATTATATTGGGAACATAAGGTTATAACAATATCTCAACCTTAAGAACATTTGTGCTCGAATAAGATTGACTGAGAGAGGAAAAACAATAAGCCAAAATACACACTGATCATTAATACTAAAACAAGACTACATAACTGACATATCTTAGACTTGTACTGAGCATGCATATCTGATGCATAATTTTATGACTGAGCTAAGACATGAACGCATGAGTCCAATTTTTGATAACTGAGTTTCTCACAATGAGAATGCATGTCTGATGTATTAATACATGAATAATATGATGCATTAACATATGACTGAATATGCTATGGTACTTAGTACTAAGTTTAAAGATAGAATTCTGAACATGATACAGATACCAAGTCATCACCAAAATCTTGACATGAAAAATGAAAAACTTTAGGAGAACTATTGTCTTGGGCTAGGTCCCATTTAGTGGGAAAAAGGTGAGGATACTTCGTATGCATGTCAGTTCTGTTTCCCAAGTATCTCCCTCAATGGACTGATTCCACCAAAGAACTCTGACTAGAGCGACTTCTTTGTTCCTCAATCTGCGTGTCTGATATTCTAGAATTTTGAGTGGAATCTCCTTATAAGAGAGGTTGTTCTAAAAATCTATGCTCTAAATAAGGAATACAAGTGCTGACTCACCTATACACTTTTTACCCGGTTATTTGACTAGGGCAAATCTTATATCGATGGAAAGCTTATTGAATTTTACCTCATGACAAAAAGTGAAAATCTTATAAATTCCTCATGGAATAAACATCATTTAATTTTAAGATAACACTAGCCATTCTTGGGATGAAATTTTCTTGGAAACTTTGTGTTATTACAATATCTCCACCTTGAGAAAATTTGTCCTCGAATAAGATTGACTGACAAGGGAGAAATGATAAGGTGAAGAACATACTAAACATTAATTCTCAAATAAGACTACATAACTGACATTTTTTAGACTTGTATTGAGCATGCATATCTGATGCATGATTTTATGACTGAGCTGATACACGAACACATGACTGAAATTTTTGATAACCGAGTTTCTAAGAATGAGAATGCATGTTTGATGCCTCAACACTTTAATAATATGATGCATTAACATATGACTGTATATGCAATGGTACTTCGTACCAATTATGAAAATAGAACTCTAAACATAAGACAGATACCACGTCGTAACTGAAATCTAGACATGAAAATTGAAAAGCATAAGGAAAACTGTTGTCTTGAGCTAGATCTGAGTTAGTGGGGAAGAGGTGAGGAAACTTTGTATGCATGTTAGCTTCTGTTTCCCAAGTATCTCCTTCAATGGACTAATTCTTCCAAATAACTTTGACTTGAGGGACTTCTTTGTTCCTCAGTCTATGAGTCTAATAGTCTAGAATTTTTACTATAATCTTCTCATAAGCGAGGCTATTCTAAAAATTAATGCTCTAAATAAGGAATACAACTACTGAGTCACCTATACACTTCTTGATCAAATATACATGGTAGATTTAATAAACTGAGGCTAGATCTGAAGGAAATTCAAGCTCATAAGCTACCTTACCGAAACGCCCTAGAATTTTGAAAGGACCAACATATCAAGGATTGAGCTTTACCTTTTTGCCAAACGTCTTTACTCCCATCATGGGAGAGATATTTAGATAGACATACTCATTATTCTCGAGCAAGAGATCCTTTCTATGTTCATCTGCTTCAAACTTATGTTAGCTCTGAGCAGCCCGAAGTTTTTCTCTGATGAACTGGACTTTCTCTAAGGAATCGAATACTAAGTCAGGCACTATAACTGTGGCCTCACCAAATTTGACCTAACAAATTACAGATCTACACCTCCTACCATTGAGAGCTTCAAATAGAGTCATCCAAATACTGGAATGATAGCTATTACTGTATACAAACTCCATCGAAGGCAAGTGGTTATCCCAACTAGCCATGAAATCAATTGCACACGCCTTTAGCATATCTTCAAGTCATAACTTCTTACCCTATTTTCAAATTTGCGTGAATCTTATATCGATGGAAAGCTTATTGAATTTTACCACTTCTCCAAAGTGAATCTTATAAATCCCTCATTGAATAAAAACCATTTAATTTAAAAAATAATACTATACATTCTTGGGATAAAATTATCTTCAAAACGTAGGGTTATTACAATATCTCCATGTTGAGAACATTTGTCCTCGAATAAGATTGAATGAGAGGGAGAAATAACAAGATAAAGTCACAATGAAAATGATTACCAAAACAATACAACTTAACTAACATTTCTTAGACTTCTACTGAGCATGCATATCTGATATGTAATTTTATGACTGAGCTGAGACATGAACACATGACTGAGATTTCTGATAACTGAGTTTCTCACAATGAGGATGCATGTCTGATGTATGAACACATGAAAAATCTGATGCATTAACATATGACTGAATATGAAATGGTACTTAGTACTAAGTGTAAAAATGGAATTCTGAACATGAGACAGAAACCAAGTTGTAACAGAAATCTGGACATGAAAATTGAAAAGCTTAAGGAGAAATGTTGTGTTGAGCTAGATCTGAGTTAGTGGGGAAGAGGTGAGGATACTTTGTATGCATGTCAGCTTCTATTACCCAAGTTTCTCACTCAACGGACTGATTCCGCCAAAGAACATTTTCTAGAGGGACTTCTTTGTTCCTCAGTCTGCTAGTCATATATTCTAGAATTTTGACTGAAATCTCTGCATAAGAGAGACAGTTCTAAAAATCAATGCTCTAAATAGGGAATACAACTGCTGAGTCACCTATATATTTCTTGATCAAATATACATGGTAGATTTAATAAACTGAGGCTAGATCTGAAGGAAATTCAAGCTCATAAGCTACCTTGCTGAAGTGACTGAGAATTTTGAAGGGAGCGATATATCAAGGACTGAGTTTTCCCTTCTTTCCAAACCTCTTTACTCCCTTCATGGGAGAGATCCTTAGATAGACAGTCACCAATCTCGAGCTCAAGATCCTTTCAACGTATATCTGTATAAGACTTATGTCAGCTCTAAGAAGCACAAAGTATTTCTCGGATCAACTGCACTTTGTCTAAGGCATCAAATACTAAGTCAGGCCCTATAACTTATGCCTACCTAAATTGGAACCAACCAATTGGAGATCTGCACCTCCTACCATAGAGAACTTTAAATGGATCCATCTAAATACTGGAATGATAGCTATTGTTATATGTAAACTCAATCAAAGGCAAGTGGTCATCCCAACTACCATTGAAATCAATTGTACTTGCCCTTGTCATATATTTCAATCATAACTTTATACCCGGTTATCGGATTTGGGAAAATCTTATATCGATGGAAAGCTTATTAATATTCTCACATGACAAAAAGAGAAAATCTTATAAATTCCTCATATAATAAACATCATTCATTTTAGAAGATAATACTATACATTCTTGGGTTAAAATTAGCTTGGAAACTTTGGAATATTACAACATCTCCCCCTTGAGAACATTTTTCCTCGAATAAGACTGACTGAGAGTGGAGAAATGATAAGCCAAAGTAGACACTGAATAAAGAATACTGTAATAAGAGTACATAACTGACATTATTGAGAATTGTACTGAGCATAAATATTTGATGCATGATTTTATGACTAAGCTGATACATGAACACATGACTAAGATTTCTGATAACTGAATTTTTCACAATGAGAATATATATCTAATGCATGAACACGTGAATACAATAAGAATATGCCATTGTACTTAGTACCAAGTGTAAAAATGGAATTCTGAACATGAGACAATACCAAGTAATAACTGAAATCTGGACATGAAAACTAAAAAGCTTAAGGAGAACTGTTGTCTTGAGCTGGATCTGAGTTAGCGGGGAAGAGGTGAGGATACTTTGTACACATGTCAGCTGTTGTTTCCCAAGTAGCTTTGTCGATAGACTGATTCTGCCAAAGAACTTTTATTAGAGGGACTTCTTTGTTCCTTAATCTGATAGTGAATAATTTTAAATAGAATATCCTCATAAGATAGGTTGTTCTGCACATCTATGCTCTAAATAGGGACTATAACTACTGAATTACCTACACATTTATTGAGCAAAGAGACATGGTAGACTGGATGAACTGAAGCTAGAATTGAAGCCAATTCAAGCTCATAAGCAACCTCATCGAAGCGACTAGGAATTTTTAAGGGACCGACATATTGGGTACTCAGCTATCCCTTCTTGCCGAATATCTTCACTCCCTTCATGGGAGAGATCTTTAGGTAGGCATAGTCACTAATCTCGATATCGAGATTTTTTCTACGTATATCTGCACATCTGTATAGGATTTTCCCTAAGTCATTTAATACTAATTCAAGCCCTATAACTAAAGCCTTACTAACTTCAAACCAACCAATTGGATATCTACAACTCCTACCAGAGAGAGCTTCGAATGGAGCCATTGGAATACTTGAATAATAGCTATTGTTGTATGTAAACTCAATCAAAGGGAAGTGGTCATCCCAACTACCCTTGAAATCAATTGCACACGCCCTAAGCATATCTTCTAGTCGTAACTTCTTACCTAGTGATTGGATTTAGGCGAATCTTATATCGATAGAAAGCTTATAAATTCCTCATGGAATAAACATCGTTCAATTTAGAAGATAATACTAGACATTCTTGGGATGAAATTAGATTGGAAACATTAGGGTATTACAATATCTCCCCCTTTATAACATTTGTCCTCTAATACAACTGACTGAGAGGCGAGAAACAGTAAGCCAAAGTACACACTAAAAATGAATACTGAAACAAGACTAAATTACTGATTTTTTAGGGACATGTACTTAGCATGCAATTAAAATGTGTGTCTGATGCATGAACATATGTATAATCTGATGCATTAGCATATGATTGAATATGTAATGATACTTAACAACAAGAATAAAATGGAATTTTGTACATGAGATTGATACCAAGTCGTAATTGAAATCTGGACATAAAAATTAAAAAGGTTAAGCAGAACTGTTGTCTTGAGCTACATCTGAGTTAGTAGAGAAGAGGTGAGGATACTTTGTACGCATGTCATCTTTAGTTTCCCAAGTAGCTCCCGCAATGGACTGATTACGCCAAAGAACTTTGATTAGAGGGACTTCTTTGTTCCTCAGTTTGCGAGTCTGTTAGTCAAGAATTTTAACTGGAATCTCCTTATAAGAGAGTCTGTCCTAAACATCTATGCTCTAAATAGGGACTATAACTACTGATTTACCAATACACTTCTTGAGCAAAGAGACATGGTAGACTGGATGAACTAAGGCTAGATTCGAAGGCAATATGATCTCATCAGCTACCTTGCTAGAGTAACTGACAATTTTGAAGGGACCGACATATCGGCAACCGAGCTTTACCTTGTTGCAGAACCTCTTCACTCTCTTCATGGAAGAGACCTGTAGATAGACATAGTCATTACATAAGACTTATGTTGGCTTTGAGCAGCCCGGAGTCTTTCTCAAATCAACTGGACTTTCTCTACGGAATTGAATACTATGTCAGGCCCTATAACTGAAGCGATTGAGAATTTTGAAGGGACTGACAAATTGGGGACTGAGCTTTCCCTTCTTGCCAAACCTCTTTATTCCCTTAACAGGAGAGATCTTTAGATAGACATAGTCACTAATGTCGAGCTCGAGATCCTTTCTACGCGCATCTGCATAAGACTTATGTCGGCTCTGAGCATCCCAAAGTCTTTCTCTGATCACCTGGACTTTCTCTAAGGCATCCAATATGTTGTCAGGATTAGAACCAACCAATTGGAGACCTGCACCTTGTACCTTAGAGAGCTTCGAATGGATCCATTTGAATACTGGAATGTTTACTATTATTGTATGCAAACTCAATCAAAGGAAAGTGGTCATCCAAACTACCCTTGAAATCATTTGCGCACACCCTTAGCATATCTTCTAGTCATAAATTCTTACCTAGTTATTGGATTTGGGAAAATCATGTTTTGATGGAAGGTTTATTGAATTTTTCACATGACAAAAAGTTAAAATCTTATAAATTCCTCATAGAATAAAGATCATTCAATTTAGAAGATAATACTAGACATTGTTGGGATGAAATTAGCTTAGAAACTTTGGGGTATTGCAATATCTACCCCCTTGAGAGCATTTATCCTCGAGTAAGGCTGACTGAGAGGGGAGAAATTATAAGCCAAAGTACACACTAAACATGAATACTGAAAAAAGACTGCATAACTGACATTTCACAAAACTTGTACTGAGCATGCATATCTGATGCATGATTTTATGACAGAGCTGATACTTTAACACATGACTGAGATTTTTGATAACTTAGTTTCGCATAATAAGAATGCATGTCTGATGCATCAACACATAAATAATCTGATACATTAACATATGACTAAATATGCAATGGTACTTAGTACCAAATGTCTAAAATGGAATTCAAAACATTAGATGAATACCAAGTCATAACTGAAATCTTGACATAAAAATAGAAAAGCTTAAGCCAAACTATTTTATGAAGCTACATCTAAGTTTGAGAGGAAGAGGTGAGGATAGTTTGTATGTATGTCATATTCTATTTCCCAAGTGGCTCCCTCAAAGGACTGATTCCGCCAAAGACCTTTGACTAGAGAGACTTCTTTGTTCCTCTGTCTGTGAGTCTGATAGTCTCGAATTTTAACTAGAATCTCCTCTTAAGAGAGGTTGTTTGGAACATCTATAGTCTAAATAGGAACTACAACTATTGATTCACCTATTCACTTCTTGAGCAAAGAGACATGGAAGACTAGATGAACTAAGGCTATATCAGAAGGAATTTTGAGCTTATAAGCTACCTTGCCGAAGAGATTGTGAATTTTGGAGGGACCAATATATCGGTGATTGAGCATTTCTTTCTTGCTGAACCTTTTCACTCCCTATAAGAGAGAGATATTTTGATAGACATCATTACAAATATTGAGCTCAAGATCCCTTCTACGCACTTCCACATAAGACTTATGTCGGCTCTAAGTAGCCCGGAGTCTCTATCTAATCAACTGGACTTTCTCTAAGGCATCGAATAGTAAGTCAGGCCCTATAACTGAGGCCTCACTAACTTCGAACCAACCAATTGTAGATCTGCACCTCCTACCATAGAGAGATTCGAATGGAGCCATTCGAATACTGGAATCATAGCTACTAGTGTATGCAAACTCAATCAACGGCAAGTGGTCATCCTAACTACCCTTGAAATCAATTGCGCATGCCCTTAGCATATCTTCTATTTCCAAAGTAGCTCCCTCAACGAACTCATTCCTCCGAAGAACTTTGACTAAATGGACTTCTTTGTTCCTCAGTTTGCGAGTCTAATAGTCTAGAAATTTTACTGGAATCACCTCATAAGAGAGATTGTTCTGAACATTTATGCACTAAATAGGGACTACAACTGCTGATTCACCGATACACTTCTTGAGCAAAGAGACAATGAAGACTTGATGAACTAAGGAATGATCCGAAGGTAATTCGAGCTGATAAGCTACCTTGCCGAAGCGACTGAGAATTCTAGAGGGATCGATATATTGGGGACTGAGCTTTTCCTTCTTGCCAAACCTCTTTATTCCCTTAACAGGAGAGATCTTTAGATAGACATAGTAACTAATCTCGAGATCTTTTCTACGCACATCAATGTAAGACTTATGTTGGCTCTGAGCAGCCCCAAGTCTTTCTCTGATCAACTAGACTTTCTCAAATAGATAGAATACTAAGTCAGACCATATAACTAAGGCCTCACTAACTTCGAACCAACTTATTGGAGATCTTCACGTCCTACCATAGAGAGCTTTAAAATAGAGCCATTCGAATACTGGAATGATAGCTATTATTATAAGAAAACTAAATTAAAGGCAAGTGGTCATCCCAACTACCCCTGAAATCAATTGCGCACGCCTTTAGCATATCTTTTAGCCATAACTTCTTAATAGTTATTGGATTTGGATGAATATTATATCGATGGAAAGCATATTAAATTTCCCACATAACAAAAAGTTAAAATCTTATAAATTTCTTATGAAATATATATCATTCAATTTAAAAGATAATACTACACATTCTTAGGATGAAATAAGCTTGGAAACTTTGGGGTATTATAATATCTCTCCCTTGAGAACATTTCTTCTCAAATAAGACTGACTGAGAGGGGAGAAACGATAAGCCAAAGTACACTGAGCTGAAATAAAAGTATACTGAGCATCCATATCTGATGCATGATTTTATGACTGAGCTGATACATGAACACATGCATGACATTTCTAATAACTGAGTTTCTCACAATGAGAATGCATGTCTGATGCATGAACACATGAATAACCTAATGCATTAACATATTACTTAATATGCAATGGTACTTAGTACTAAGTTTTAAAATGCAATTCTGAACATGAGATGGATACCAAGTCGTAACTAAAATCTGGACATTAAATCTTAAAAGCTTAAGGAGAACTGTTGTCTTAAGCTAGATCTGAGTTAACAGAAATGAGGTAAGGATACTTGGAATGCATGTGAACTTCTGTTTCCCAAGTAGCTCCCTCAATGAAATAATTCCACTAAGAATTTTTACTAGAGGGACTTCTTTGTTCCTCTGTCTACGAGTCTGATAGTCCAGAATTTTAATTGGAATGTCCTCATCAGAGAGGCGGCTTTGAACATCTACGCTCTGAATAGGGACTACAACTACTGAGTGACCTATACACTTCTTGAGAAAAGAGACATGGATGACTGGATGAACTTAGGCTAGACCCGAAGGCAATTCGAGATCATAAGCTACCTTGCCGAAGTTACTATGAATTTTTAAGGGACCGACATATCGGGGGCTGAGCTTTCCCTTCTTGTCGAATCTCTTCACTTAGTTCAAGGAAGAGATATTTAGATAGACATAGTCACTAATCTCGAGCTCTAGATTATTTCTATGCACATCTGCAACAGACTTATGTCGTCTCTGAGCATCCCGGAGTCTTTATCTGATCAAATGGACATTCTCTAAGGCATCGAATACTAAGACATGCCTTATAACTATGGCCTCACTAACTTCAAACCAGCCAATTGGAGATCTTCACCACTTACCATAGAGAGCTTCGAATAGAGCCATCCCAATGCTGGAATAATAGCTATTGTTGTATGTAAAATCAGTAAAATGCATGTGGTCATCCCCACTACCATTGAAATAAATTGTACATGCCCTTAGCAGATCATCTAGTCATAACTTCTTACCTAGTTGTTTGATTTGGGCTACTCTTATATCGATGGAAAGCTTATTGAATTCCCATATGACAAAAAGTGTAAAATTTATAAATTCCTCATGGAATAAACATCATTACATTTAGAATAAAAATTATATATTCTTGGGATGAAATTAGCTTTGAAACTTTGGGGTATTATAATATCTCCCGCTTGAGAAATTTGTCCTTGAATAAGACTGACTAGTATATGAAGACTGAAACAAGACTACATTACTGATATTTCTCAAACTTGTACTAAGTATGCATATCTAATGCATGATTTTATTACTGAACTGATACATGAATACATGACTGAGATTTTTGATAACTGAGTTTCTCACAATGTGAATGCATGTCGGATGCATGAACACATGAATAACTTCAAGCCAACCATTTGGATATTTGCACCTTCTACCATAGAGTTCTTCCAATTGAGCAATCTGAATACAGGAATGATAGCTATTTTTATATGGAAACTTAATAAAAGGCAATTGGTCATCCCAACTACCCTTGATCATAAGCTACGTTGCCGAAGCGACTGAGAATTTTATAGGGACCTACATATCGTGGACTGAGCTTTCCCTTCTTACCGAACCTCTTAACTCCTTTCAAGGAAGAGATCTTTAGATAGACATAGTAACTAATCTCAAGCTCGAGACCCTTTCTATGCATATCTGAATAAGACTTATGTCGGCTCTGAGCAGCCCGTAGACTTTCTCTAATCAACTGGACTTTTTCTGTGGCATGAAATACTAAGCCAGACCCGATAACTGAGGCCTTACTAACTTCGAACCAACCAATTAGAGATCTTCACCTGCTACCATAGAGAACTTCGAATGCATCTATCCGAATAATAGAATAATAGCTATTGTTAGATGCAAACTCAATCAAAGTCAAGTGGTCATCCCTAGTACCCTTAAAATAAATTGCACACTCCCTTAGCATATCTTCTAGTCATAAATTCTTACCCGGCTATCTGATTTTGGCGAATCTTATATCGATTGAAAGCATATTGAATTTCCCACATGACAAAAAGTGTAAATCTTATAAATTCCCCATAGAATAAACACCATTCAATTTAGAAGATAATACTAGACATTCTTTGGATTAAATTAGCTTGGAAACTTCAGGGTATTACAATATCTTCCCCTTAAGAACATTTGTCCTCGAATAAGACTAATGTAGATGGGAGAAACGACAGGCCAAAGTATATACTGAACATGAATACTGAAACAAGATGACATAAGTGACATTTCTAAGAGTTGTAATGATCATGCATATCTGATGAATGATTTTATGATCGAGCTGATACATGAACACATGACTAAAATTTCTGATAATTGAGTTTCTCACCATGATAATACATGTCTGATGCATGAACTCCAGAATAATCTGATGCATTAACATATGAGTGAATATGCAATGGTACTTAGTACCAACTATGAAAGTGAAATTCTAAACTTGAGATGGATACGTAGTAGTAACTAAAATCTGTACATGAAAACTGAAAAACATAAGGAGAGTTGTTGTCTTGAGCTAGATCTGAGTTAGCGGGGAAGAGGTGAGGATACTTGATATGCATGTTAGCTTGTATTTCCCAGGTAGCTCTGTCAACGGAATGATACCACCAAAGAACTTTGACTAGAGGGACTTCTTTGTTCCTTAGTGTACGAATCTGATAGTCTAGAATTTTTACTAGAATCTCCTCATAAGAGAGGCTGTTCTGAACATCTATGCTTTAAATAGGGACTACAACTGGTAAGTTACCTATATACTTCTTTAGCAAATATACATGGTAGACTGGATTATCTAAGGCTATATTCAAAGGCAATTCAAGCTCATACGCTACCTCGCTGAAGTGACTGACAATTTTGAAGTGTCCTATATTTCGGGGACTGAGCTTTCCCTTCTTGCCGAACCTCTTCACTCCCTTCATGGGTGAGATCTTTTGATAGACATAGTCATTAATCTCGAGCTTGACATCCTTACTACCCACATTTGCATAAGACTTATGTTGGGTCACAGTAGCCTAGAGTCTTTCTCGAATCAACTGGAATTTCTCTAAGGCATTGAACACTAAGTCAGGCCCTATAACTGAGGATTGACTAACTTCGAACCAGCCAATTGTATATCTGCATCATCTACCATAGAGATCTTCCAATGGAGCCATCCGAATGTAAGAATGATAGCAATTATTGTATTCAAACTCAATAAAAGGTAAGTGGTCATCCCAACTACCCTTGAAATCAATTGCACATGCCCATAGCATATCTTCTAGTCATAACTTCTTATCCGGTTATCGGATTTTAGTGAGTCTTATATTGATGGAAAGCTTTCTGAATTTTCGACATGAAAAAAGTGAGAATCTTCTAAATTCCTCATTGAATAAACATTATTCAATTTAGAAGATAACACTAGACATTTTTGGAATTGAATTACCTTTGAAAATTCGAGGTATTACAATATCTCCACCTTGAAAACATTTGTCCTCGAATAAGACTAACTAATAAGGGAGAACTGATAAGGTAAAGTACACACTGAACATGAATACTGAAAAAAGACTGTAAAACTGACATTTTTGAGACTTGTACTGAGCGTGCATATCTGATGCATGATTTTATGACTAAGTTGATACGTGAACACTTGACTGAGATTTCTGATAACAGAGTTTCTAATAATTAGAATGCATGTCTTATGCATGAACACATGAATAAAATGATACATAAAAATATGACTGAATATTCAATGGTTCTTAGTATCAAGTGTATAAATGGAATTATAAATATGAGACGGATACAACGATGTAAATAAAATTTGGACATGAAAACTGAAAAACTTAAGGAGACCTATTGTCTTGAGCTAGATCTGAGTAAGTGGGGAAGAGGTCAGGATACTTGGTACGCATGTCAGCTTCTGTTTCCCAAGTAGCTCTCTCATTGGACTGATTCCGCCAAAGATATTTGACTAGATGGACTTCTTTGTTACTCAGTGTACGAGTCTGACAGTCTTGAATTTTTACTAGAATCTCGTCATAAGAGAGGTTGTTCTAAACATCTATGGTCTATAAAGGGACTACAACTTTAGAGTCACCTATATGCTTCTTGAGAAAAGAGACATGGTAGACTAGATGAACTGAGGCTAGATCCAAAGGAAATTCAAGGTCATAAGATACCTTGCTAAAGAGACTGGGAATTTTGAAGGGACCTACATATCAGGGACTGTGCTTTCACTTTTTGCTTAACCTCTTGACTCCCTGCGTGGGAGAGATCTTTAGATAGACATAGTCATTAATCTCGAGCTTGACATCCTTACTACCCACATCTGCATAAGACTTATGTCGGCTCAGAGCAGCCCAGAGTCTTTCTCGAATCAACTGGACTTTCTCTAAGCATCGAATACTAAGTTAGGCCCTATAACTGAGGATTGACTAACTTTGAACCAGCCAATTGCATATCTGTACCTTCTAACATAGAGATCTTCTAATGGAGCCATCCGAATGTAGGAATGATAGCAATTATTGTATGCAAACTCAATGAAAGGTGGTCATCCCAACTACCCTTGAAATCCATTCCACATGCCCATAGCAGATCTTCTATTCATAACTTCTTACTCGGTTATCGGATTTTGGTGAGCCTTATATTGATGGAAAGCTTATTGAATTTTCGACATGAAAAAAAGTGAGAATATTATAAATTCCTCATCGAATAAACATTATTCAATATAGAAGATAATACTAGACATTTTTGGAATGGAATTAGCTTTGAAAATTTGAGGTATTACAATATCTCCCCTTCGAAAACATTCGTCCTCGAATAAGACTAACTGATAGGGGAGAAACGATAAGCTGAAGTACAAACTGAACGTGAATACTGAAACAAGACTACAAAACTGACATTTTTGAGACTTGTACCGAGAGTGCATATCTGATGCATGATTTTATGACTAAGTTGATACGTGAACACTTGACTGAGATTTCTGATAACTAAGTTTATAATAATTAGAATGCATGTCTTATGCATGAACACATGAATAATATCATACATTAAAATATGACTGAATATTCAATGGTTCTTAGTATCAAGTGTAAAAATGGAATTATAAACATGAGATGGATACCACGATGTAACTGAAATCTTGACATGAAAACTGAAAAGTTTAAGGAGAACTATTATCTTGAGCTAGATCTGAGTAAGTGGGAAAGTGGTCAGGATACTTGGTACGTATGTTAGCTTCTGTTTCCCATGTAGCTCCCTCATTGGACTGATTCTGCCAAAGATATTTTACTAGACGGACTTCTTTGTTGCTCAGTCTACGAGTCCGATTGTCTAGAATTTTGACTAGAATCTCATCATAAGAGAGGTTGTTCTGAACATCTATGTTCTATAAAGGGACTACAACTATAGAGTCACCTATATGCTTCTTGAGAAAAGAGACATGGTAGACTAGATGAACTGAGGCTAGATCCGAAGGAAATTCGAGCTCCTAAGCTACCTTGCTGAAGAGACTGAGAATTTTGAAGCGACCTATATATCGGGGACTGTGCTTTCCCCTTTTTCTTAACCTCTTGACTCCCTTTGTGGAAGAGATATTTACATAGACATAGTCATTAATCTCAATCTTGACATCCTTACTACCCACATCTACATAAGAATGATGTCAGCTCTAAGCTACCCAAATTCTTTCTCTGATCAACTGGACTTTCTCTAAGGCCTCAAATACTAAGTCAGGCCCTATAAATAAGGCTTGACTAGCTTTGAACTAACCAATTGGATATCTACACCTCCTACCATAGTGAGCTTTGAATGGAGCCATTCGAATACTGGAATAAGCTATATTGTAGAATGCAAACTCAATCAAAGGCAAGTTTTCATCCCAACTACCCTTGAAATCAATTGCATACGCCCATAGCATATCTTCTAGTCTTAGTTTCTTACCCGGTTATCGGATTTTAGTGAGTTTTATATTGATGGAAAGCTTATTGAATTTACTACATGACAAAAACTAAAAATCTTATAAATTCCTGATCAAATAAACATCATTCAATTTAGAAGATAATACTAGATATTCTTGGGATGAAATTAGCTTTGAAAATTCAGGGTAATACAATATCTCCCCCTTGAGAACATTTTTCCTCGAATAAGACAGACTAAGAAGAGAGAAACAATACGCCAAAGTACACACTGAACATGAATACTAAAACAAGACTACATAATTGACATTTTTGAGACTAGTACTAAGTGTGCATATTTGATGCATGATTTTATGACTGAGCTGATACATGAACACTTGACTGAGATTTCTCATTACTGAGTTTCTCATAATTAGAATGCTTGTCTTATGCATGAACACATGAATAATCTGATGCATTAACATATGACTGAATAGGCAATCGTACTTAGTATCAAGTGTAAAAATAGAATCATGAACATGAGACAAATACCAAGTCATAAATGAAATTTGGACATGAAAACTTAAAAGTGTAAAGAGAACTATTGTTTTGAGCTAGATCTGATTTAGTGGGGAAGAGGTGAGGATACTTGGAATGCCTGTCAGCTTCTGTTTCCCAATTAGCTGCCTCAACGGACTGATTTCTCCAAAGAACTTTAACTAGGGGCACTTTTTTTTCCTCAGTCTACAAGTCTGGTAGTCTAGAATTGTGACTGGAATCTCCTCATAAGAAAGGCCATTCTGAACATTTATGCACTAAATAGGGACTACAACTGCTGAGTGACCTATACACATCTTGAGAAAAGAAAAATGAAATACTGGATGAATCGAGACTAGATCTGAAGGGGATTCGAGGTCATAAGCTACCTTACCAAAGTGACTGAGAATTTTGAAGGGACTGACATATCGGGGACTGAGCTTTCCCTTATTTTTGAACCTTTTCATTCTCTGCATGGGAGACATATTTAGATAGACATAGTCACTAATCTCAAGCTCAAGATCCTTTCAAAGCACATCTTCATAAAACTTATGTCATCTATGAGCAGCCCAGAGTCTTTCTTTAATCAGCTAGAGTATCTCTAAGGCATCGAATACTAAGTCATGCCCTAAAACTGAGGCCGCACTAACTTCAAACCAACCAATTAGAGATCTGCACCTCCTACCATAAAGAGATTCAAATGAAGCCATCCGAATACTGGAATGACAATTATTGTTGTATACAAATTCTGTCAAAGGAAAATGCTCATCTAAACTACCCTTGAAATTAATTGCGCACACCTTTAGCATATCTTCTAGTCATTACTTCTTACCAGGTTATCAAATTTAGGTGAATCTTATAAAGATGGAAAGCTTATTGAATTTCCCATATGACAAAAAGTGAAAATCTTATAAATTCCTCATCGAATAAATATCATTCAATTTAGAAGATAATACAAGATACATGGAAGACTGGATGAAGGGAGGCTAGATCTGAAGGCCATTCGAGGTCATATGCTACCTTGCCGAACCGACTGAGAATTTTGAAGGGACCGACATATCGGGGACTGAGCTTTCCCTTATTGCTGAACTTCTTCATTCCCTTTATGGAGAGATCTTCAGATAGACATATTCACTAATATCGAGCTTAAGATCCTTTCTACACACATCTCAATAAGACTTATGTCTACTCTGAGTAGCTCGGAGTCTATCTCAGATCAACTTGACTTTTTCTAAGGCGTCGAATACTAAGTCAGTCACTATAACTAACGCCACACTAACTTCGAACCAACCACTTGGAGATCTGAACCTCCTACCTTAGTTAGCTGCTTATGTAGCCATCTGAATACTTGAATGATAGTTATTGTTGTATGAAAACTCATTCAAAGGCAACTGATCATCTCAACTGCCCTTGAAATCAATTGCACAAACCTTTAACATATCTTCTAGTCATAAATTCTTACCTGGTTATAGGATTTGGGAAAATCTTATATCGATGGAAAGCTTATTGAATTTTCCCAATGAAAAAGAGTGAAAATCTTATAAATTCCTCATGGAATAAACATCATTAAATTTTGAAAATAATACTAGACATTCTGGGGATGAAATTAGCTAGGAAATTTTAGGGTATTACAATATCTCCCCCTTGAATACATTTGTCCTAGAATAAGAATGACCGAAAGGGGAGAAATGATAAGCCGAAGTACACACTAATCATGAATAATAATACAACACTACAAAATGGAAATTCCTGAGACTTGTACTGCGCATGCATGTTTGATGCATGATTTGATGACTAGCTGATACATGAAGACATGCATGAGATTTCTGATAACTGCGTTTCTCGCAATGAGAATTCATGTCTGATGCATGAACACATCAATAATCTGATACATTAACATATAACTGAATTGCAACGGTACTTAGCTCCAAATGTAAAAATGGAATTCTGAACATGATACCGATACTAACTCTTAACTAAAATCTGGACATGAAAACTGAAGAGTTTAAGGAGAACTATTGTCTTGAGCTTGATCTAATTTAGCGGGGAAGAGGTAAGGATACTTGATATGCATTTCAGCTTCTATTTTCCAAGTAGCTCCATCAACGGACAGATTCCACCAAAGAACATTGACTAGAGGAACTTTTATGTTCCTCAGTCTGCGAGTCTGATAGTCTAGAATATTGACTAGAATATCCTCATAAGAGAGGTTGTTCCAAACTTCTATGCTCTAATTTGGGACTACAACTGCTGAGTCACCTATACACTTCTTTCGCAATAAGACATAGAAGACTAGATGAAATAAGGCTAGATCCGATAGGATTTCGAGCTCATAAGCTACCTTGCCAAAGTGATCGAGAAATTTGAAGGGACCGACATATCGGGGACTGATTCCCTTCTTGCTGAACCTTTTTATTCCCTTCATGGGAGAGATATTTAGATGGACATAGTCACTAATCTAGAGCTCAAGATACTTTCTACGAATATCTGCATAAGACTTAGGTCGGCTCTAAGCAGCCCAAAGTCTTTCTATGATCAACTGGACTTTCTCTAAGGAATCGAATACTAAGTCAGGCCCTATAACTAAGACAGCACTAACTTCGAACCAACCAATGGGAGATTTCCACCTCCTACCATATATAGCTTCGAATAGTGCCATATGAATACTATAATGATAGCTATTATTGTATGCAAACTCAATCAAAGACAAGTGGTCATCCCAACTACCCTTGAAATCAATTACGAACACCTTTGGCATATCTTCTAGTCATAACTTCTTACCTGGTTATCTAATTTAGGTGAAGCTTATATCGATGGAAAGCTTATTAAATTTCTCACATGACAAAAAGTGTAAATCTTATAAATTCCTCATGGAATAAACCTCATTATATTTAGAAAATAATACTAGACATTCTTGGGATAAAATAAGATAGGAAATTTTAGGGTATTACAATATCTCCCCCTTGAGTACATTTGTCCTCGAATAAGAATAACTAAAAGGGGGGAAATGATAAGCCGAAGTACACAATGAACATGAATACAAAAAAAAGACTACAAAACTAACATTTTTGAGACTTGTACTAAGCATGCATATTTGATGCATAATTTTATAACTAGCTGATACATGAAGACACGAATGCGATTTCTGATAACTGAGTTTCTTACAATGAGAATTCATCTCTGATGCATTAATATATAACTGAATTGTAATGGTACGTAGTACCACGTACTAAAATGGAATTCTAAACATGAGATGGATAATAAGTCATAACTTAAATCTGGACATGAAAACTGAAGAGCTTAAGGAGAACTGTTGTCTTAAGATAGATCTGAGTTAGCGGGAAAAAGGTGAGGATACTTGATATGGATGTCAGCTTCTGTTTCTCAAGTAGCTCCCTCAATGGACAGATTCCGCCAAAGAACTTTTACTAGAGGGACTTTTATGTTCCTCAGTCTTCGAGTCTGATAGTTTAAAATTTTGACTGGAATATGCTCATAAGAGAGGTTGTTCTGAACTTCTATACTCTAAATAGGGACTACAACTTCTGAGTCACCTATACACTTTTTTAGCATAGAGACATTGAAGACTTTAAGAACTGAGGCAAGATACGAAGGCAATTGGAGCTCATAAGCTACCTTGCCGAAGCGACTAAGAATTTTGAAGGGACTAACATATAAGGGAATGAGTTTTTCCTTCTTACTGAACGTCTTGACTCCCTTCATGAGAGATCTTTATATAGACATAGTCACTAACCTAGAGCTCAAGATCCTTTCTAGACACATCTGCATACGACTTATGTCAGCTCTGAGCAGCCTAGAGTCTTTCTCTAATCAATTGGACTTTCTCTAAGGCATCGAGTACTAAGTCAGGCCCTATAACTAAGGAATCACTAACTTCAAACCAACCAATTGGAGATCTATACCTCCTACCATAGATAGCTTCGAATGAAGCCATTTGCATACTGCACTGATAGCTATTGCTGTACGCAAACTCAATCAAAGGCAAGTGGTCATCCCAAATACCGTTCAAATCAATTGCAAATGCCCTTAGCATATCTTCTAGTAATAACTTCTTACCTAGTTGTTAGATTTGGGCGAATCTTATATCGATGGAACGCTTATTGAATGTCCCACATAAAAAAAATTTAATATCTTATAAATTACTCATGGAATAAACATCATTGAATAAAGAAGATAATACTACACATTCTTGGGATGAAATTAGCTTTGAAATTATGGGGTATTACAATATCTCCCTCTTGAGAACATTTGTCATCGAATAAGACTGACTGAGAGGTGAGAAACGATAAGCCAAAGTACACACTAAACATGAATACTAAAACAAAACTACATAAGTGACATTTCTGAGACTCGTACTGAGAATGCATATCTGAAGCATGATTTTATGATTGAGCTGATACATGAACACATGACTGGGACTTGTGATAACTTAGCTTCTCACAATGAGAATACATGGCTGATGCAAGAACACATGAATAATCTGATGCATTAACAAATGACTGAGTATGCAATGGTACCTAGTAACAAGTATAAAAATGGAATTCTAAACATGAGACATATACCAAGTCATAACTAAAATCTGGACGTGCAAACTGAAAAACTTAAGGAAAATTATTTTCTTGAGCTAGATCTGAGTTAGTGGGGAACAAGTGAGGATACTTGGTATGCATGTCTGCTTCTGTTTCCCAAGTATCTCCCTTAATATACTAATTCCTCCAAATAACTTTAACTAGAGGGACTTCTTTGTTCCTCAGTTTGCGAGTTTTATAGTCTAGAATTTTGACTAAAATCTTCTTAAAACACAGGCTGTTCTGAACATCTATGCTCTAAATCGGGACTACAATTGTTGAGTCACCTATACTCTTCTTGAGCAAAGAGACATGGAAGATTGGATGAATGGAGGCTAGATCCGAAGGCAATTCCAGCTCATTAGCTACCATTCCGAAGCTACTAAGAATTTTGAAGAGACTAATATATCAGGGATTGGGCTTTCCCTTATTGCCAAACCTCTTCACTTCCTTTATGGAAGAGATCATAAGATAGACATTGTCACTAATCTCGAACTCGAGATCCATTCAAAGCATATCTGCTTATGACTTTTGTCGTCTCTAAGTATCCCGGAGTCTTTCTTTGATCAACTATACTTTCTCTAAGGTGTGGAATACAAAGTCAGGTCCCTATAACTAAGTCCTCAAAAACTTTAAACCAACCAATTAGAGATCTGCACCTCCTACCATAGAGAGCTTTGAAATCGAGCTATCCAAATACTGGAATGATAGCTATTATTATATGCAAACTCATTTAATGGAAAGTGGTCATCCCAACTACAACTGCTGAGTCACCTATACACTTCTTTAGCAAAGAGATATGGAAGACTGGATGAACTGAGGCTAGATCCGAAGGAAATTCAAGCTCATAAGCTACCTTACCAAAGCTACTGAGAATTTTGTAGGGACCGACATATTTTGGAATGAGCTTTCCCTTCTTATCGAACGTCTTAACCCCCGTCATGGGAGAGATCTTTCGATAGACATAGTAACTAATCTCGAGTTCGAGATCCTTTCTACGCACATCTAAATTAGACTTATGTCGGCTCTGAGCAGCCCGGAGACTTTCTTTGATAAACTGGACTTTTTCTACAGCATGAAATACTAAGCCAGACCCCACAACTAAGGCCTCACTAACTTTGAACCAACCAATTAGAGATCTGCACCTACTACCGTAGAGAACTTCGAATAGAGCTATCCAAATAATGGAATGATACATATTGTTAAATGCAAATTCAATCAAAGACAAGTGGTCATCCCAACTACACTTCAAATAAATTGCACACTCCCTTAGCATACTTCTAGTCATAACTTCTTACCCGGCTATCTGATTTTGGTGAATCTTATATCGATTGAAAGGTTATTGAATTTCCCACTTGAAAAAAAGTGTAAATCGTATAAATTCATCATAGAATAAACATCATTCAATTTGGAAAGTAATACTAGACATTCTTTGGATTAAATTAGCTTTAAAACTTTAGGGTATTATAATATCTCTCCCTTAAGAACATTTTTCCTCCAATAAGACTGACTGAGATGGTAGAAACGATAAGCCAAAGTACACACTAAACATGAATACTTATACAAGACTACATAATTGACATTTCTAAGACTTGTCTGACCATTCATATCTGATGCATGATTTTATAACTGAGATTTTAGATAACTATGTTACTCCCAATTAGAGTACATATCTGATGCATGAATAAATGAATAATCTGATGCATTAACATACAACTGAATATGCAATGGTATTTAGTACCAAGTGTCAAATGGAATTCTGAACATGAGACGGATACCAAGTCGTAACTAAAAATTGAACATAAAAACTAAAAATATTAAGGCGAATGTTGTCTTAAGCTTGATCTGAGTTAGCGGGGAAGAGGTGAGGATACTTGTTTCGCATGAAAGATTTTATTTCCCAAGTAGCTCCTTCAACAGACTAATTCTGCCAATGAACTTTGACTATAGGTACTTCTTTGTTCCTCAGTCTGCGAGTCTTATAGTCTAGAATTTTGACAGGAATCCCCTCAGAAAAGAGGTTGTTCAGAACATCTATGCTCTAAATATGGACTACAACTGCTGAGTCACCTATGCACTTCTTTAGGAAAGAGATATGGAAGAGTGGATGAATTGAGGCTAGATCCGAAGGCAATTCGAGCTCATAAGCTACCTTGCCAAAGCTACTGAGAATTTTGTAAGAACCGACATATCATGGACTGAGCTTTCCCTTCTTACCGAACCTCTTAACTCCCTTCATGGGAGAGGAATTTAGATAGACATTGTAACTAATCTCGAGCTTGAGATCCTTTCTACACACATCTACATGAGACTTATGTCGGCTCTTAGCAGCCCAGAGACTTTCACTGATCAACTAGACTTTTTCTACGGCATGAAATACTAAGCAAGAACTAATAACTGAGGCCTCACTAACTTCGAGCCAAACAATTAAAGATCTGCACCTGCTACCATAGAGAACTTTGAATGGAGCTATCTGAATAATGGAATGATAGCTATTGTTAAATGCAAACTCAATCAAAGTCAAGTGGTCATCCCAACTATCCGTGAAATAAATTGGATACTCCCTTAGCATATCTTCAAGTCATAACTTCTTATCCAGCTATATGATTTTGGCGAATCTTATATCGATTGAAAGCTTATTGAATTTTCCACATGACAAAAAGTGTAAATCTTATAAATTCCTCATAGAATAAACATTATTCTATTTGGAAAATAATACTAGACATTCTTTGGATTAAGTTAGCTTTAAAATTTTAGGGTATTACACTATCTATCCCTTGAGAACATTTTTCCTCCAATAAGAATGACTGAGAGGGTAGAAATGATAAGCAGAAGTACACACTAAACATGAATACTAGTACAAGAATACATAATTGACATTTCTGAGACTTGTCTGAGCATTCATATCTGAAGCATGATTTTATGACTGAGATTTTAGATAACTATGTTACTCCCAATTAGAATTTATATCTGATGCAAGAACACATGAATAATCTGATGCATTAACATACAACTAAATATACAATGGTACTTAGTACCAAGTGTCAAATGGTATTCTAATCATGAGATGGATACTAAGTCCTAACTGAAATTTGGACATAAAATCTGAAAAAATTAAGGAGAACTATTGTCTTGAGCTAGATCTGAGTTAGCGGGGAAGAGGTGAGGACACTTGGTTCGCATGTCAGCTTTTATTTCCTAAGTAGCTGCTTCAACAGACTGATTCTGCCAAAGAACTTTGGCTAGAGAGACTTCTTTGTTCCTCAGTCTGCGAGTCTTATAGTCTAGAATTTTGACTGGAATCCCCTCAGAAGAGAGGCTGTTCAGAACATCTATGCTCTAAATAAGGACTACAACTTCTAAGTTACCTCTACACTTCTTTAGCAAAGAGATATGGAAGACTAGATGAACTGAGGCTACATCCAAAGACAATTCAAGCTCATAAGCTACCTTGCCAAAGCGATGGAGAATTTTTTAGGGACCGATATATCATGGACTGAGCTTTCCCTTCTTACCAAACCTCTTAACTTCCTTCATAGGATAGATCTTTAGATAGACACAGAAACTAATCTGAAGCTCTAGATCCTTTCTACGCACATAAGCATGAGATTTATGTCGGCTCAGAGAAGCCCAAAGTCTTTCTCTGATCAACTGAACTTTATCTACGGCATGAAATACTAAGCCAGGCCCGATAACTGATGCCTCATTAACTTCGAACCAACCAATAAGAGATCTGCACCTCCTCCCATAGATAACTTTGACTGGAGCTATCCAAATAATGGAATGATAGATATTGTTAAATGCAAACTTAATCAAAGGAAAGTGTTCATCCCAATTACCCATGAAATTAATTGCGCATACCCTTAGCATATCATCTAGTCATAACTTCTTACCTAGTTGTTGGATTTGGGCTACTCTTATATCGATTGAAAGCTTATTAAATTTCCCACATGACAAAAAGTAAAAAACTTATAAATTCATCATAGAATAAACATCATTCAATTAAAGAGATAATACTAGACATTCTTGGGATAAAATTATCTTGGCAACTCTAGTGTATTACAATATCTACCCCTTGAGAACATTTGTCCTTGAATAAGACTGACTGAGAGGGGAGAAATGATATGACGAAGTACACACTGAACATGAATACTAAAACAAGACTACAACTTACATTTCAAGGAATTGTACTTACCATGAATATCTAATGCATAATTTTATGACTGAGCTAATACATAAACACATGACTGAGATTTCAGATAATTGAGTTTCTCACAATGACAATGCAGTTCTGATACATGGACACATGAATAATCTGATACATTAACATATGACTAAATAGGCAATGGTACTTAGTACCACGTGTAAAAATGGAATTCTGAACATAAGACGGATACCAAGTCATAACTGAAATCTAGATATAAAAATTGAAAAACTTAAGGATAACTGTTGTCTTAAGCTAGATCTGAATTTGCAGGAAAGAGGTGAGGATACTTGGTATATATGTAAGCTTCTATTTCCCAAGTAGCTCTTTCAACGGACTGATTCCGCCCAAGAACTTTTACTAGAGGGACTTCTTCGTTCCTTAGTCTGCGAGTCTTATGGTATAGAATTTTGAGTGGAATCTCATCATAAGAGAGGCTGTTCTAAACATCTATGCTCTAAGTATGGACTACAACAGCTGATTCACCTATACACTTCTTGAGAAAAGAGACATGGAAGACTGGATGAAGTGAGGCTAGATCCGAAGCCAATTTGAGCTCATAAGCTACCTGCCGAAGTGACTGAGAATTTTGAAAGGACCAATATCATGGGGACTGAGCTATCCCGTATTGCTGATCCTTTTAACTCCCTTTGTGAGAGAGATATTTAGATAGACATAGTCACTAATGTCGGGCTCAAAATCCTTTTTATGCACATCTGCATAAGACTTATGTCATCTCTGAGCAACCCAAAGTCTTTCTATGATAAACTGGACTTTCTCTAAGGCATCGAATACTAAGTTAGGCCCTATAACATAGGTCTGACTAAATTTGAACCAACCAATTATTGATCTGCACCTCCCACCATAAACCAAACTACCCTTGAAATCAATTGCCCATGCCCTTAGCACATCTTCTAGTCATAACTTCTTACCCGATTATCGGATTTGGGTGAATCTTATATCGATGGAAAGCTTAATGAATTTCTCACATGAGAAAAAGTATAAATCTTAAAACTTCCTCATGGAATAAAAATCATTTAATTTAGAATGTAATACTAGAAATTTTTGGGATGAAATTAGCTTAGAAACTTTAGGGCATTACGATATCTCCCCCTTGAGAATATTTGCCTTGAATAAGACTGACTAAGAGTAGAGAAACAATAAGTAAAAGTACACACTAAACATAAATACTAAAACAAGACTAGATAACTGACATTTCAGAGACTTGTACTGAGCATGCATATCTGATGCATGATTTTCTGACTGAGCTGATACATAAAAACATGACTGAGTTTCTCATAATGAGAATGCATGTCTGATGGATGAACACATGAATAATCTGATGAATTAACATATGATTAAATATGCAATGGTAGTTAGTACCATGTGTAAAATAGAATTCTGAACAGGAGATGGATACCAAGTCATAACTAAAATCGGAATATGAAAACTGTAAAGCTTATGGAGAACTATTTTCTAGAGCTAGATCTGAGTTAGCAGGAATAAGGTGAGTATACATTGTATGTATCTTAGCTTCTGTTTCCCAAGTAGCTCCCTCAACGGACTGATTCCATCAATGAACTTTGACTAGAGGGACTTCTTTTTTCCTCAGTATGCCAGTCTTATAGCCTAGAATTTTGATTGAAATCTCCTCATAAGAAAGGCCGTTCTGAAAATCTATGCTCTAAATAGGGACTACAGCTACTGAGTCACCTATACACTTCTTGAGCAAAGAGACATGGAAGACTAGACAAACTAAAGCTAGGTCTAAAGGCAAGTAGAGCTCATAAGCTACCTTACTGTAGCGACAGAGAATTTTGAAGGGATTGACATATTGGGGACTGATCTTTCCCTTCTTGTAGAACCTCTTCACTCCCTTTATGGGAGAGATCTTTAGATAGACATAGTCACTAATCTCGATATCGTGATCCTTACTACGTGCATCTACATAATACTTATGTCGGCTCTGAGCAGCACAAAGTCTTTCTTTGCTAAACTTGACTTTCTCTAAGGAATAGAATACTAAGTCAGCCCTATAACTAAGGCGTCACTAACTTCAAACCAATCAATTGGAGATCTACACCTCCTACCATAGAGAGCTTGAAATGGAACCATCCAAATAGTAGAATGATAGCTATACTTATATGCAAACTTAAACAAAGGAAAGTGGTAATCCCAACTACCCTAGAAATAAATTGTGCATGCCCTTAGCATATTTTCTAATCATAAATTCTTATCTGGTTATTGGATTTGGGAAAATCTTATATCGATGGAAAGATTTTTAATTTTCCAAAAGACAAAAAGTAAAAATCATATAAATTCCTCATGGAATAAACATCATTTAATTTAGAAGATATTACTAGACATTCTTGGGATGAAATTAGCTTGGAAACTTTGGGTTATTACATTATCTCCACCTTGAGAACACTATTCCTCGAATAAGACTGACTTAGAGGGGAGAAACGACAGGATCAAGTACACACTAGCCATAAATACTGAAAGAAGACTACATAACTGACATTTTTGAGACTTATACTGCGCATGCATATCTGATGCATGATTTTATGACTGAGCTGATACATGAAAACATGACTGAGATTTCTAATAACTGAGTTTCTCAAAATGAGTATGCATGTCTAATGCATGAACGCAAGAATAATCTGATGCATTAATATATGATTGAATATGCAATGGTAGTTAGTACAAAGTGTAAAAATAGAATTTTGAACATTAGATGGATACTAAGTCGTAACTAAAATCTGGACATGAAAACTGTAAAGATTAAGAAGAACTGTTATCTAGAGCTAGATCTGAGTTAGCGGGGAAGAGGTAAGGATATTTAGTATGCATGTCAGCTTCTTTTTCATAAGTAGCTCCCTCAACGGATTGATTCCATCAAAGAACTTTGAATCTCCTCATAAGAGAGGTTATTCTAAACATCTATGATCTAAATAGGGGCTACAACTACTGAGTCGACTATACACTTCTTGAGCTAAGAGACATGGATGATTCATTAAACTGAAGGTAGATCCGAAGGCAATTAGAGCTCATAAGCTACCTTGTTGAAGTGACTTAGAATTTTGAAGGGACCGATATATCAGGGACTGAGCTTTCCCTTCTTATCGAACCTCTTAACTCCCTTCATGGTAGAGATCTTTAGGTAGATATAGTCAATAATCTCGATCTCGAGATCCTTACTACACACATCTACCTAAGACTTATGTCAGCTCTGAGAAGCTTGGATTCTTTCTTTGATCAACTGGACATTCTCTAAGGCTTAGAATATTTAGTTAGGACCTATAACTGAGGCCTCACTAACTTCGAACCAACTAATTAGAGATCTGCACCTCCTACCATAGTGAGCATTGAATAGAACCATCCAAATACTGGAATGATAGCTATTATTGTATTCAAACTCAATCAAAGGAAAGTGGTCATCCCAACAACCCTTGAAATCAATTGCACACACCCTTAGCATATATTCTAGTCATTACTTCTTATCTAGTTATTGGATTTAGGGGAATCTTATACGATGGAAAGCTTTTTTGATTTCCCACATGAGAAAAAGTAGAAATCTTATAAATTCCTCGTGGAATAAATATCAATAAATTTAGAAGATAATACTAGAAATTCAAGCATGAAATTAGCATAGAAACTTCGGGGTATTACATTATCTCCCCCTTGAGAACATTTGTTCTCGAGTAGGACTGACTGAGAGTAAAGGAACGACAGGCCGAAGTACATACTTAACAATGATACTAAAATAAGACTACATAACTGACATTTTTGAGACTTGTACTGAGCATGCATATTTGATGCATTATTTTATGACTGAGCTGATACATCAAAACATGACATAGATTTCTAATACTTGAGTTTCTCTCAATGAGAATGCATGTCTGATGCATGAACATATGAATAATCTGATCCATTAATATTTGATTGAATATGCAATGGTAGTTAGTACCAAGTGTAAAAATGAATTCTGAATATGAGATGGAAAGCAAGTCGTAATTGAAATCAGGACATGAAAATTGAAAAGCTTAAGGAGAAATATTGTGTAGAGCTAGAACTGAGTTAGCGTGGAAGATGTGAGCATATTTTTTACGCATGTTAGCTTTTGTTTCCCAAGTAGCACTATTAACGTACTAATTCAGTCAAAGAACTTTGACTAGAGGGACTTTTTTGTTCCTCAGTCTGTGAGTCTGATAGTCTAGAATTTCGAAATGAATCTCCTCATAAGAGAGGCCCTTATAAATATCTATGCTCTAAATAGGGACTACAACTACTGAGTCACCTATACACTTCTTGAGCAAACATACATAGAAGAATGGATGAACTGAAGCTAGATCCAAAGGTAATTAGAACTCATAAGCTACTTTGCTGAAGCGATTGAGAATTTTGAAGGGACCGACATATGAGGGACTAAGATTTTATTTCTTGTCGAACCTCTTCACTCCCTTCATAGGAGAGATCTTTAGATAGACATAGTCACTAATCTCGAGATTAAGAACCTTACTATGCATATCGGCATAAGACTTATGTCTACTCTGAGTATCCTGGAGTCTTTATTTGATCAATTGGACTTTCTCTAAGGCATAGAATAGAAAGTCAGGCCCTATAACTAAGGCCTCACTAACTTCAAACCAACCAATTGGAGATCTGCACCTCTAACAATAGAAATCTTCGAATGGAACCATCCAAATACTGGAATGATAGCTATTGTTGTATGCAAACTCAATCAAAGGAAAGTTGTCTTCCCAACTACTCTTGAAATAAATTGCACACGCCCTTAGCATATCATCTAGTCATAACTTCTTATTAGGTTATTGGATTTGGGTGAATCTTATATCGATGGATAGCTTATTAAATTTCAGACATGACAAAAAGTGAAAATATTATAAATTCCTCATGGAATAAACCTCATTCAATTTAGAAGATTAGACTAGACATTCTTGGGATTAAATTAGCTTGGAAATTTTAGGGTATTACCATATCTCCCACTTGAGAACATTTGTCCTCAAATAAGACTGATTGAGAGGGGAGAAACAACAGGTCAAAGTACACACTGAACATGAATACTGAAACAAGACTACATAACTGACATTTCTGAGACCTGTAATGATCATACATATCTGATGCATGATTTAATGACTGGGCTGATATATGAAAACATGACGGAGATTTCTGATAAGTGAGTTTCTCACAATGAGAATACATGTCTAATGCATGAACAACAGAATAATCTGATGCATTAATATATAAGTGAATATTCAACGATACTTAGTACCTAGTATAAAACTGGAATTCTAAACTTGAGATTAATACGAAGTAGTAACTAAAATCTGGACATGAAAACTAAAAAGCATAAGGAGAGCTATTGTCTTGAGCTAGATCTGAGTTAGCGGGGAAGCGGTAAGGATACTTGATATGCATGTCAGCTTCTATTTCCCAAGTAGCTCCATCAACGGAATGATACCGCCAAAGAACTTTGACTCGAGGGACTTCTTTGTTCCTTAGTGTACGAGTCCGATAGTCAAGAGAATCTCCTCATAAGAGAGGTTGTTCTGAACATCTATGCTTTATATAGGGACTAAAACTGCTGAGTCACCTATATACTTCTTTAGCAAATATACATGGTAGACTGGATTATCTAAGGCTATATCCGAAGGCAATTCGAGCTTATAAGATACCTTGCCGAAGTGACTGAGACTTTTGAAGTGACCTATATTTGAGGGACTGAGCTTTCTCTTCTTGCCGAACCTCTTCACTCCCTTCGTAGGAGAGATCTTTAGATAGATATAGTCATTAATATCGATCTTGACATCCTTACTACCCACATCTGCATAAGACTTATGGTGGCTCAGATCAGCCCAGAGTCTTTCTCGAATCAACTGGACTTTCTCTAAGGCATCGAATACTAAGTCAGGCCCTATAACTAAGGATTGACTAACTTAGAACCAGCCAATTGCATATCTGTACCTTCTACCATAGAGAGCTTCAAATGGAGCCATCCAAATGTAGGAATGACAGCTATTATTATATGCAAACTCAATCAAAGGTAAGTGGTCATCCCAACTACCCTTGAAATCAATTGCACACGCCCATAGCATATCTTCTAGTCATAACTTCTTACCCGGTTATTGGGTTTTGGTGAGTCTTATATTGATGGAAAGCTTATTGAATTTATGACATGATAAAAAAGTGAGAATCTTATAAATTCCTCATTTCATAAACATTATTCAATTTAGAAGATAATACTAGACATATTTGGGATGAAATTAGCTTTAAAAATTCGAGGTATTACAATATCTCCCCCTTGAAAACATTTGTCTTCGAATAAGACTGACTGATAGGGGAGAAACAATAAGCTGAAGTACACACTGAACATTAATACTGAAACAAGACTACATAACTAACATTTTGAGACTTATACCGAGCGTGCATATTTGATGCATGATTTTATGACTAAGTTGATACGTGAACACTTGACTAGGATTTCTGAAAACTGAGCTTCTCATAATTAGAAAGAATGTCTTATGCATGAACACATGAATAATATTATACATTAACATATGACTAAATATTCAATGGTTCTTAGTATCAAGTATAAAAATGGAATTATAAACATGAGACGGATACCACGATGTAACTGAAATCTGGATTTGAAAACTGAAAAACTTAAGGAGAACTGTTGTCTTGAGCTAGATCTGAGTAAGTGGGGAAGAGGTCAGGAAACTTGGTATGCAAGTCAGCTTCTGTTTCCCAAGTAGCTCCCTCAACGGACTGATTCCGCCAAAGAAATTTTACTCGATGGACTTCTTTGTTGCTCAGTCTATGAATTTAATAGTCTAGAATTTTGACTAGAATCTCATCATAAGAGAGGTTGTTCTTAACATCTATGCCCTATAAAGGGACTACAACTGCAGAGTCACTTATATGCTTCTTGAGAAAAGAGACATAGTAGACTGGATGAACTGAGGCTAGATCCAAAGGTAATTCAAGCTCATAAGCTACCTTGCTGAAGAGCCTGAGAATTTTGAAGGGGCCTAATATCGGGGGCTGTGCTTTCCTTTCTTGCTTAACCTCTTGAATCTCTTCGTGGGAGAGATCTTTAGATAGACATTGTTACTAATCTCGATCTCGAGATCCTCACTACACATATCTTCATAAGAATGATGTCAGCTCTAATCTACCCAAAGTCTTTCTCTGATCAACTGGACTTTCTCTAAGGCCTCAAATACTAAGTCAGGCCCTATAGCTAAGGCTTCACTAGCTTCAAACCAACCAATTGGATATCTACACCTCCTACCATAGAGATCTTTGAATGGAGCCATTCGAATAGTGGAATGATAGCTATTGTTGAATGCAAACTCAATCAAAGGCAAGTGTTCATCCCAACTACCCTTGAAATCAATTGCACACGCCCATAGCATATCTTCTAGTCATAGCTTCTTACATGGTTATCGGATTTTAGTGAGTTTTATATTAATGGAAAACTTATTAAATTTCACACATAACAAAAACTGAAAAACTTATAAATTCCTGATCAAATAAACATCATTCAATTTAAAAGATAATATTAGATATTCTTGGGAAGAAATTAGCTTTGAAAATTTAGGGTAATACAATATCTCCCCCTTGAGAACATTTGTCCTCAAATAAGACAGACTAAGCGGGGAGAAACTATAATACAAAGTACACACTGAACATGAATACTAAAACAAGACTACATAATTGACATTTTTGGTACTTGTATTGAGCGTGCATATCTGATGCATGATTTTATGACTGAGCGGATACATGAACACCTGACTGAGATTTCTCATTATTGAGTTTCTCATAATTAGAATGCATCTCTTATGCATGAACAAATGAATAATATGATGCATTAAAATATGACTGAATATGCAATTGAACTTAGTATCAAGTGTAAAAATGGAATTATGAACTTGAGACGGATACCAAGTCATAAATGAAATCTGGACATGAAAACTCTAAAGCTTAAAGAGAACTATTATCTTGACCTAGATCTAAGCTAGCGGGGAAGAGGTGAGGATACTTAGGATGCCTGTCAGCTTCTATTTTCCAAGTAGCTCCATCAACGAAATGATTCCTCCAAAGAACTTTAACTAGGGGGATATTCTTGCTCCTCAGTCTGCAAGTCTGGTAGTCTAGAATTGTGACTAGAATCTCCTCATAAGAGAGGCCGTTCTGAAAATTTATGCTCTAAATAGGGACTACAACTTCTGAGTGACCTATACACTCCTTGAGCAAAGAGACATGGAAGACTGGATGAAGTGACCATTGATCCGAAGGCAATTCGAGGTCATAAGCTACCTTGCCGAAGCGACTGAGAATTTTGAAGGCACTGACATATCGGGGACTGAGATTTCCCTTATAATTGAACCTCTTTATTATTTTTATGGGAGACATCTTTAGATAGACATAGTCACTAATCTCGAGCTAAAGATCCTTTCTAAGCACATCTGCATAAGACTTATAACGTCTCTGAGCAGCCCACTTTGTCTTTGCCATGCTCATTAGCTCAAGTTTCCTGTAACAAAACTTTCTATCAACCTATATGTTAAAAAACAAAATCTAAATGAAGTAAAAACTCAAAATATGAGAAATAAAATACGTACCTTAACTTGTGTTCCCTATTAAGTAGCACCAGATTCAATGCCACAACATGACCCAAAATCACAACTTAACCATTTTCCTTCATCCTCTTCCTCCTACTTGGAGGCCATCTTCTTACTCTCTTTTGACCTTATAAGTGTGAAATGTCAAGGTCAACAACTTTTTCCATCTTAGCCTTTTCAGGCACTTCAATCATTATCAACTCAGGCTTTGGTTGTAGCTGGGGAAACTCAATGAGAATTTTTGAATACGTCTTTAGTAGTTCACTTTATACAACCCCACACTTATCCATCTCTATCACAATAGTAATATAGAAATATTTTTAGCAAGATGGTAGATTGAGTGGCTTATAAGCTCCAAAAAAAACCATTACTTTACCATTCAATCTTATTTTGAGAGTGCCCTGTCTCACGTTATCAATGCTCTACCCGTGGCTAAGAACGTCTATCCTAGAATGATTGGCACCCTTCTATCTACATAAAAATCCATAATAATAAAATCTAAAGGAATTAAAAACCTACAAACCCTTATAAGGATGTTTTCAATTATTCTTTCAAGCTTACCTATGGTCTAGTTGTCCAATTGAATAATCACTTGGGTTGGTCTTGGCTAACCAAACCCAATATTTTTAAACATAGATAAAGGCATGTGATCTATACTTTTCCCTAGATCACTTAAGGCATGTACCACTATGCTATCTTGAATCTGAATGGGAAGGGTGAAACTCTATAGGTCCTTATGCTTTTTGGTCATCTCTTTCATTACCACATTGCTTCACTCCTCGATCAATTCCATAATCTCCATATTAGGCAACTTAACTTTGTTAGTCACCACATCCTTCAAGTACTTAGCATACTTGGGCATTACCTGTAAAACATTTAGAAGAGGAAGGTTAGTGTGAAGTTATTTGAATAACTCAAAGAAATTAAAGCATGCGTCCTCATTTGTTTTTTGGAACAACTATGGGTATGGTGATGGTAGTCTATCCTTCTAACAATATTTGTGTTTGAGTACTAAGAATACCCTAAATTTTTAGCAAATTTGTCTGCAACCGATGGAGGAACCAATTCTTCATCTACCTCATTGGTTGTCTTTGGAGGTCAATCATTTAGATCTTTACCACTCATCAAAGTTATTTTAATTGCTTGTTTTAGAGGTTCAATATCACTTCGCCCGTTTATTTTGTGCCTACACCAGTTGCCCCACTTGCTGCTATTTCTGTGCAATTTTCTAATTTCTTATTTCAACAGCCATCTGTTCTTGGTTGGGAAAAATATTTTTTAGAATCTCTTTAATATTATTGGCCTACGTATTATGCTATTGTTGATGAAGCTGTTACTGTTGTTTGTTGACCCAACGATATATCTGCTGAGTCTACCACTTTTGATTGTTGGCAATGTCATAAATCATCTTTTTTGCATTACCTGTAAAGTTGATGGATTGGTATTTGCACACAGATATCTACAGAGTGTCCACTTCTTTCATTAATCACACTCTAAACTAGAACCTACTATACCTCATTAACCTAATTTTGAGGATGTTGTACAACCAACATGAAGAATTGATTCATTATTTTACTAAGTATGGCTGAAAGTTAGGTGACTAAGGTATCTATGCTATCAACCTCGATCATACCCTCAACCTTTTTCACTAAACTACTTGAGTCATCACCATATAAATTTTGATTTCCTTGTGTAATGGAGTTTTGGAAGGTGTATATTTCATCATAAGTTCTTTCCAAGGCTTGACTACTCACAGATGAATCTACAAAAAGTTTTGTGTTATGGTCAAGTTCCTCAACAAAGGTGTGAGATTGTACCTCATTTGACTGTTAGTGATGTCGAAAGTCCCAAAGAAGATCTTTGAACCTCCCCTAAGAATGATATTGGTTCTTATCTAGTCTCTGATTGAAGCATAATATCACACTGGAAAGTCTCGTAATCTTTCCATATGAGAAGAAATTGATGAGAAATGTCAGGCTAATTTATCCCATGCTGTGATTTAACCTGCCGGCCTAGTATTCCTAATTTTTTTATTCCTCCAATAGTAAAAAAGTTAAAAGTGTCAACCTCCCATAATCAGTAGACATACCTGTAGGGATGAATGTGTCACTAATCTCCAGAAAGTAATGCAGGTGGACTTGAAGATCATAATGTGATAGCTCGATTAATTGTCTACTACTATGAAGAAGTTGTATCATGCTTTCCTTTAATTTAAATCTACCTACAGGAGATGGTACCCAAATAGCAGAGGTCACATTGTTGGCATGTGGGATTGCCACTTCATGAACAGTCTTGCGGCCTTGTGGATCCTCAATCATAGGAGTAGGAATGTCTTGTTCCTCATTAATTTATGTGATACCATAAAAAAGAACTACTTATCTCCTCTATTAATAAAATCATAGGTGGTTCTTGGGGTATGGTTCAACCTATTCTTGGTCCCTTACCAGAGTACTAGCATGTTAACTTTTTACCTACAAAGTCAAAAATCAAGACCAAGTGAAAAGCTTTAATGACCCTTTAGGTTAATTTTTCATATTTATACTTATCTCCACTATTAGGGATTTTCCATAGAAGACCCAAGTAATTTATTACTTATTAGGACTGACATTTTGGTTACTGGATAGTACGTGTCATATTTAGAGCCAATTCCCTATTTAGAAGTTTTCAGTGGTTCCAAATTTCCAGCAAGAAAAAAATTCAGTAAAACATTCTCGGATGTTAATTTTGACAGCACTAGTAGCTCCAAAATATCTATTTTAATCTAGTTATACCTTTGGTTTGCGTACTAATGCACCAGAGATTATTTTGGCCTATTAGTCGGAATGTTGGAAAATCAGTAATTTCAGAGTGGGATCCATATTTTGTTAAAACGACCTAGGGGAAAATCCAACATTGGCAATGCATCCGGAATGTCGAATTTAATGTGGTTACAAAGTCAGTTGCAAAAATTCCATTGCAAATGAGTCCTAAGTCATTATTGGAAACATGGAAAATTTTCCAAGTTTGTTGGTGTTGAAACTTGTGTGACAACCCAAAAGGCATCAAGATCGCCCTATTACGATCGCCATAGGGTTATTGAAATCGCCCTAATGCTATTTCCATCCCTACACTACGATAGAAACATCTCCTTACCTGATATAACTATAAAAAGGTCTCTTAGGCCGCGTCTTGGTCATTGGCTCCTCATCTTTGTGACCTAGTGACACGACTAGAACAAGGGCCTAGTCATGTAAGGTTCCTTAAGTCGAACTGACACTGGAGACCACCCCCAATACCTAACCATAACTGTCCTGTAACCTATGTCAGATTAATTCTAAACATATAAAAACATAGAATAATAAAAAATCAAAGACATTAAAAAATCCATAACCATAAACAACCAAATATCCAACAAACTTCAACCCCAATGCCAATACCAATATCAAAGCTGACACTAATAGCGAAAACACCTATGCACATAGTAGTAACACAAAGCCTCTAACAAAAAACAAGGAACATCCATCCTAGTAGTCACACAAAACCTCTAACCAAAAACAAGGTGTATTCGATTGTGACATTCCCCCTACCATAACCTAAAAAAATGTCCAAGAAACAAAAACAAAGTAAAGAAGTACATATCATGAAATGGAATCTTTCGGAGTATGGAAGCTCACCACTTCAGGATGACTCTAAGATATCCCCAAATCCAAGTCACTAAGCAAGAGTAGTATGGCCAGTTGCTGCATCGCGTGGGGATACAACGCTCGAAGATGGTTAGTATGATAAACACTAGCATGTACTCAGGAATAAGGATAAAATAATGCCATTACTCAAAACAAAAATGAATAACCATACGCAATAACAGACATATATAGATAAATACCATGCCGGGAAAGGTAACTAATTTTTGTATGCATTTAAAATGTTAACCTGGTTTGTGTAGATTTACCATCATAATCCACCCATGGGCTATATGGGTCCATTATTACCTCTTTAACGAGCCCAATTACATGTAGCTGCATGAACCGGAGATATCATAGGGGTCAGGGATTCTCGTTTACCCTTCGCCCTACATGATACATCATATAAGTATAACTTGGGGGATTTCCATGTACCCGACAAGCATATGGTTACCATGACCAACCCACATGTCGGCAAACAAGAGTTTCCAATGTCCGTCCATCAAACTCAGACCTTCACAATTGGCTATCACAACATGCCATTATTTCCCTATTAAATAAATTTAGCATATAACTAAACCACCAATTCCATAAGTCAATTACTAAGGCATTGTGAAATGGTATCGTCATACCGATTATAGCTTGCAAGCAATGTCACTAGCCAACACTTAGGGGATTCTATGTACCCCACAATGTTACAAATTAGATATAATACATGGACAACAAGGACTTCCCAATCCATTTAAAACCAACCAAACCAATTTAAGTTCCATTACTACATTATGCAATGCAAGGATTGCAAAAATAGTCAAACTAAGTGACAAAATCATTGTCATTGGCATTCTAACACCCATTTTGAGGGCATAGAGTTTCCAAAACTAGAGCCAAATATCCATTGGTCATTCCCATGTGACCACATATTAAAACTATAATTATAGCATTAGAAATAATAAGAAAAACATGGGAAAACATTATAAAACCATAAACAACCAAAACCAAAACATTACCACAATAATACCATGAAAAATAATTTATTAAAACATGCTTTAACTTGATATAAAAATAAGGGAGGAGAAACATGCCTTAGATACCAAGGAAGATGGAGAGAAACCACCCTTGAAATCCCTAATTGATCACCTTGAAGAAACCCTCGCATTTTCTTGAACCAAAATATTGTGAGAAATTTAAGAGTGTTTAGATAGTGTTTGATTGAAAAAAATACGTTAAGGAAGCTTCCAAAGGTTTTTTATGTCGTGGGTCAAAAGGGGTTAAGAGGTGAAATGTCCAAAATGCCCCCCAACTTAAACTGTAAAAATTCCTACAAGTTGGTATTCCGAAAAGTAGGTACAATTGGACCCCTCAACTCATACTCACATCATATGAGTGGTACACTACAATAGTATCCAAGACAAAAAGATAGACTCCAAATTCTACCCAACATACAACTTCTTTACCTAGCTCATATCATAACCATATTACTAGTACCCCCAAGTAGTGCCCTAGGTGGAACACCAAAGGTTAGACACTGCACAATATACAGTTTGGACCCTATCTCTCATCACATCAACATACGACTCGTATAGAGTTTTCTCGTACCTTGGAAAGAACTTGGTCAATATAACACTAACTAACATATTACTAGGGTTCCTAGACCCGTACCCACATCATACGACTTGTATGGTGAGTCGTATGATCAACAGAATGCTAAAAACTCAGGATATTTCAATGAACCAAAACACAGGGTGTTTTAATTCTCCCCACTTGGATCATTCATTCTCAAATGATGGAACAAGGTACTACAAGAACGATTTACACCCCAAAACCCCTACTCTGACCTTCAACTAAGTTTGAAAATAATGATTTTATAAAGAACACATACCTTCCGCAAAAATTTTAAGAGCAGAAAATAGGAATAAATACTTGGACTTCATGTCCTCTTTGGCTTCCTAGGTATACTGTTTAATCATAAGGTTCCTCTATAGAATATTTAATGTGGCCACATCCTTGGTCCATAACAGACAAACCTTTTGATCCAATATCTTTGTTGGTACCTCATCATAAGATAAAGAGTCCGAAAACCAATATCTTTGATAGGCACGATTTGAGACAAATCAGCCATAAATTTTATTAGAATATAAAAATACAACATCGGTTGAATAAAGCTCAAACTAAAAGGAAACTCAACTCATATGCAACATTGCCAACCCTCCTCAAAACCATGTACGGACCAATATACTTAGGATTGAGCTTCCCCGTCTTACAAAACTGCATCACTCCTTTAATGCGAGGCAACATAAAGAACCCCCTATCCCTAACTGCAAAATTTAACACCCTTCGCCTACTATTTGCATAGAACTTTTTGTGACTTTGATCATCCTTAAAACTATCCCGAATCACTTTCACCTTATCCATGTCTTGGTGAACAAAATCCCGACAAAACATCTTCGCCTTACCAACCTTGAACCACCTAATAGGAGTCCTACACCTTCTACAAACAAGTTATAATATCAGGTGATGCCTTGGACTCTTGTCGGGTAGTAAGAGCATAAAGATAGTTTCAACCGGTGATGGAGCTAGTTGGTGCACCTTTTGATGTCAGAGTTAAACAATAGGGAATATGAAACTTATTTGCTAAAGAGTAAATCTTACCAATAGGACATTTTCTACGAATGTTCCCTAGTTTACTAGAATTAAAATAATAGTGTGTCCCCTCATGATAAAACCCTGATGGCATTAACTATAAATTTTGTAAGAAGGTCATGATAGAGCTAACTGACCCCTACTATCCTGAGCTTAGACACCCTAGGCCCTAAAGTTGTCACCACCATACAGACGATTGTTGCCCAATGACATTGGGTAGGGAGAACTAGCCATCCAGTGAGACACAGAATTTCCCCACTTCTTCTTAGGCAATTTTCTACCATCACTACCGCAATGCTAATTGTCACCACCATACTTAAAAAAACTAAATTTTTGCCCTACTTCTCTACTATCTCAAACTTCCTTCTTATCTCTTCATCTACCTATTATATATATACCACCAACCTAGAGATATCTATGTCATTTTTAACAAGTCATCCTTAATCTCTAAGATTAATTCTTAGGATAATCAAAAATTAAACTTCCTCATTCTATCCCTCATTCTAGAAACCAGCTCAATAAAATGTCTCTATAACTATTGATACTTCAAGGCATATTCCTTGATTGATATCTTTCCTAAATTTAGATTAACAACTTCTTCTACCTTTTCTACCCTCAACTCTGGAGGAAAGAAGTGGTCTAGAAAAGCATTAGAAAAGTCCACCTATAGAGATAACTCAATACTGTTATCCCTTAAATGGTCCTATTCTTCGTACCATTGGTACACCACATCTTTCAGCTAATAGGTAGAAAACTCCATGTCCTACATATTAGTGCCACGCATACCATAAAAAAAAATTTCCATCTTATTAAGAAAACCTTGTGGACCCTCCACAACTTTAGCACCTATAAAGGTCAAAGGATTCAACCTCATGAACTGGACAACCCTTACGGCCTTAGAAGATGGAGTAACAGAATTACCATGCTCAGACTGAGAAGCTATAAATTATGCAAACATATAAATAAACTGATGATACTTAACATTTATCCCTTCAGCTTAAGGATCTTGAGAAGGACAGGAGATAATCCATGAAACTATAGGATAATCAGGAACTAGACCCCTACACCATGTATAGATCCCATAAGTAGAAGATGTACCATCAACATTGTCCATGAGTGGGATAGAGTAGTTTTAGTGATCTTTAGATATTTTAGGAGGCAAGATTTGAAAAGTGAAGAAATTTGAATTAGAGAAGATTTTAGGACATAGACACTACAGCTTAAAAACAAAAAACAAGAAAGAGAAATATTCCTAAATGCCTTGTAGCCTCTCCCTTATATGTGTGACATTCTACAAACCCTTAAAAGAGACTCCACTAGACACAACTTTGTTGACTCCTAATTTACCATTAACCTAGGGCTCTGATACCAATATGGCATGACCCAAGCCAAGCACTACTCATGTCGGGTGCCTCAAGTTTTAACAGGATCATTGACCACCCCTAATACCTAACTATAACCATCCTGCAACATAAGTCAGATAAATTCCAAACATATAACAAGATTAAAAAATGATAAATCAAAGACATTAATAAAATACATAACCATAACAAACGAAACATCCAGCCAAATATCAAACCGCTAAAAATCGCAATGCTAATTGAAATACTAAGGATAATATCAATTCTGACACTGTCGATCCTATAGTAGTCACAAAAAGCTTCCAACAGAAAACAAGAAACATTCGGCAGGGACATACCCCCGACCATAGCCAAAACCAAAGTCCAAGAAACAAAAACAAAGCAAAGAAGTCTATGGAATGAGATAGTGTCTTCCAAATTAAGAAAGCTCATTTCTTCAGTCTGACTTTGAGTTGTCGTCGAATCCAAATTACTAAGCAAGAGGAGTAGTATGGACAATTCAAGCATCTCGTAGTGTTACAGCTCCCGAAGATAATTAGCATCAAGGATGCAAGTATATACTCAAGAATAAGGATAAAATAATGCCATTGTTCAAAAACCAAAGTAAATAACCTTATGCAATCACATACATATATACCATGTCGGGAAATAGAATCGAGTTTATCATGCATTTAAAATCTAAACCTAGGTTGTGTATCTTTATTGTTATAATCCACCTATAGACTACATGGATCCAGTGTTAGCCCTTGAATGGGCCCCAATATGTATAGCCACGCGAACCAAAAATGTCATTGGGGTAAAGGATTCTCGTGTACCCTTTTCCCTGCAATATATATACACATGTAAAACTTGGGGGATTATCGTGTACCCCATAAGTATATGGTCACCATGACAAAACCTCAAGTCGGTAAAAAAGAGTTTTTTGTTTCTATCCATTGGACTCACACCTCCACGATTAGCTATCATAACCCGCCATTATTGCCCGATTAAAAAATTTTAGAATATAACAAAACTATCTATTCCAGGATTTAATTATGAAGGAATTATAAAGCTGTATCATAATACCGAGTATAGTTAACAAGAAATGTCACTAGCCAACAGTTAGAAGATCCCCATGTACGCCCCAAGGTGTCTAATTAAACCAAAGCCATGGCCATCAAGGCCTTCCCAATAAATTTAAAACCAACCAAACCAATTTATGTTCCATTAACATATTATACAATGCAAGGATTTCAAAAATAGTAAAACTATGTGACAAAATCATTCTCATTGACATTTTATCAATCATGTTGATGGCGTATAATTTCCAAAACAATAACAAAGTATCATTTGACTAATCTTATGTACACATATGTTCAAACCTTAATTATAACATTAAAAACCATAAGAAAAACATAGGAAAACATTAACCAACCATGAAAAAACAAAAACCCCCAACACATAGTTCAAAACCAAAACATTACCAAAATAATACCAGGAAAAAACAATCATTACAACATGTTTTTATTTAATAAAACAATGAGGGAGTAGTAATATGCCTTATAAATAAATAAAGACAAAGATAAACAACCTTTGAAAGACCTAATTTATCACCTTGATGAAACCTTATCCTTTTTAATAACTAATATCTTGAGAGACATTTAAGAGTATTTAGGGAGTATTTGATTGAAATAATACGTTAAGGAGTCCTCCATTGGTGTTTTATGTTATGGGGTCAAAAAGGATTAAGAGGGTTAGTGTACAAATACCCTCGAACTTAAACTATAAAACTTCCCATAGGTGTGTATGATTGGATACCTTTACTCATACCCACATCATATGAGTGGAACCCTCCAATCCTAGCTAAGATAAAAAGTTGGACTCTATATTCTGTCCAACATATGACTTTCTTGCCAATCTCGTATCATCACCACTAGTACCCTTAAGTTATACACTAGGCAGAACACCAAAGGCTGGATACTTGACAACATACAGTTTGGATCCTACCTCCCATCACATCAACATAAGACTCGTATGGAGTTTTCTCATACATTGAACAAAATTTTTCCAATATCAAACTAACCATCATAATACTAGGGTCTCTATCCCCATACCCATATTATATGACTAGTATAGTGAGTCACATGATCAATATAAGGCTCTAAACTTAAGAAATTTCAACGAACCAAAACCAATGGTGTTTCATCTAGAAACCATAAAAGAGTCTAATAAATAAGTATTGAGCCTCGTAGGTTACTTTGGAGCTTGGTAAAAATCTATTATAATTTTTATCCTTTTAATTAAGGTAAGATTTTATCACTTTCTTGATGAATTTCTTGGTTCTTGACCAAAAACCCGAAAGATCTTAAGGTCTTAATTTTAGCCCGCAATTAGCTTGGTTTTTGCCTATTTCTTGAGGGTTATGATTCCTTGATTATGTTTGAATATTGGTTGACCTCAAAAATCTAATTTCTATAAGTGGGACCCACTTAGGGTTTTTGGTGTCATTTTTAGACCCAAAGAACCATGGTGAAATATGGGTATCATTGTTATTATCATATTGATAAGTAGATTAGAAGTTTAATAGTGTGATCGATTTTTGGGATTGTGTAATGAATATTAGCTTTTGGTGAATGGTGTAAAGATATGGTATGGATTTGAGGTAGGCTTCTGTCTATTATTCTTTGTAAGATGATATGTGTTATATATTATGTGTGAATGTGAATGTTAGGTAAGATTATGGGTTCAATGACTTACTATTTAATATTGAAGTTTTGGGAATTGCTGAGGGTTTTGACCCATATATTAAATACATAACACCCCTTTTGAATCCTATTGCCTTCTTCAAAGATTAAAATAATTCGTAGAATTGATATAATATAGTGCTAGGTTTGGGATATGTCTTGGAAGTATGGTTGGTATATTTAACCACATTGGGCTATTATGGTGATCTTTAAACCTTAATTTTGGTGAGGTTGACTTAATTGCCCTTATTTCTAGATAAAGTTCCTATCTTAGGACTGGTTATGGCTTACTTGACATCTAGAAGTTAAACTAGATACCTTAGCCTAGTTTGGAATATAAATTTCTTAAACATGGAAATTGAGGATTAGAGTGGATTCCTTAAACCTACCTTAGGCTAAAACTTGTGTTAGCCCTCGTGGACTTAGTTACGGATGTTAGGCATAGTTGAGACTATTAAGACTCTAGAAAATATTTATATCTTGGGTTGGTAAATTATGATGAGTTTCCCCAGATTATGATTTAATGGCTTGTTGCGATGCTATGGCATTTTGAACTTGAATTATAAGGTTGTTCATTGACATGCTTGATAATTTAGGCATGGGCATGGTTATGATATTGAGCATATAGATATGATATTTCCTCTTAGAAGTGATATTGGGCCATTAGACATGTTTTTTCTCTTAAAAGTTATATTAGGCCTATAAAGATGATATTTTCTCTTAGAAGTGATATTGGACCTTCAGAGATATTATTTTCTCTTAGAAGTGATATTAGGCCTATAAAGATAATATTTCCTCTTAGAAGCGATATTGATCCTTCAGAGATGTAATTCCTCCTAGAAGTGATATTTGGCCTATAAAGATGATATTCAACTTAGATATGACATTTGGTGTATAGAGGTAATATTTTCCCCATATACATAACATATAGATATTAGATGCCTTATAAATATGATATGCCCCATGGTTATAAATTAAGCCTTATTGATATATCATGTCTCCTAGGTGTGAGATGCTTATCGATATAGTATACCCCTGAGATGTGAGATTCTTATTGTATATTAATCCTTATAGTTGTGAGATACTTGTAGATATATTATTCCTACAAGATATGAGATTCCTTATATATTTTAGTTGCCTCTTAATTTGAGATGCTTATTAATATATTATGTCACCAAGGTGTGAGACGACTGTTATATATTATGCTTTCTAGTGTGAGATTATTATAGATATAACTATGTATTATAATATAGATTTTCCTTATAGTTGTATCATGGCTTATGGAGACAAGATGGCTTACTAATATATTTATTGATATGATTTTTGGATACATATGTGGGCTTAAGGCCGTGATTATGATATTATGATTATTTGAGACACATTATTGGATTAACGGATGTGTAATAATAGCGGTTATAAATTGACATATAGGAATGTTTACGTTTGTAAATAATGAGACTATAGTTTATTAATTTATTAATTATTACGGTTCAATTGTTTTAATACTGGTGATGGCATGCATAGATTTGATACATTCTTGATCACTGCATTGATCATTAATTCAATTTTAATTAGATTATAATGTTATTATTGTTTCCACTAATTAAGGGTCAAAGCCAATATTTTATCCTAAACACAAATTCTTCATAGTAATAATTATTTATCGTAATAAATAACTTAAATGTAAATGTGATTAATAATGATGCTTAAAAGATCTAACTAGGATAACTTCCGGTCTATGTTATGATACTACTAATTATTGAGGTCGTGAGAAATTTTTTCTCTTTCTACACTTTTATAACAATTTAGTCCCAAAGATAACTTTGAGCCACAGACAGACTTATGGATTTACACCTTTTTACCCATGACTTAAGTCTATGTACCTAATATATATCTAACTATACATCTCTCTAGTATGGGATAGAGAATGATTTTGTATTAATAATATAAGTTTCGGGTAAAGCCAGATGATAATTTTAATATTAAAAATATTTATATGTACTATTGATAATGTGACATTGATGATGAATGATGAATTTTAAAAATATATTCGACCTTCCTTCTCTTGTAATGTCTATTTACCTTAGCCCTCATTGGGCTTGCTATTTACTTTAGCCATCATGTGGCTTGCTCTTTACATTATCCCTTGTGGGTCTTGCTCTCTATTATTGACATTTATTTAGATATTGTATTGATACCCAATAAGTCCGGAGGATGTAATAATGATGATATTGATATCTTGTAAGCCCGAAGGATGTTAAGATGATGATATTAATACCTACGAAGACTGAAGAATGATTATACTGATGTGCCTATGTGTACATCTACCAATTCAAGTTCAACTTTCCTTATGTATAGAAATTATATATATATATATATATAAAACTAGTAAGGCCAAAGGATAATTATGATAATGATGGATATGATGATGTGGATTATAATAGTGATGGTTTTGACGTTGGTATTATGATATAATGGAAATTGTTGCTTTCATAATTACATGGACTTTACTAATCACCATTATGTGCCTATATAAATCATTTTGTATGGGAGGGTTTATAGATACAGGTGATGACTATGTCTTGTGTTTTTGTATGCTAATTGAACCTTTCAAGCCTAGGGTGATGGAGATATGCCTAGGCTTGGCTTGTTATTAGATTGTCTAGAATAGCCGGTTAATCATGTTGTTTTTTACATTGTTATTATCTTTGTCATGACCAGTTTATGAGAGATTGGTCATTCATTTAGTATAATGACTTAAGGTATAATTCTGACCTCTTTTATCTTATCATTGCATTATTATGCATGACGGTCTGATGACTTGATATATGGATTTGAATCCTGAGTATTCTAGCACTAGCTCCTGTTGTGATTCTAAGGTATTAAATAGCTAGTCTAATTATTTAGGTTGACTTTGAGTAGACGTTGGTTATATACTTATAAGTATATGAAAACTTATCTATGAGTTCCTATGGTATTACTTTATATTCCTCTCTTTCTTTATTTACGTAAATTATATACTCATTACTTTGACTTGTATACTTATATATATAGATATATATATCTTTCTTTTACTTTTATACTGTCTATTGGCCAATGATGTACTGTATAATGTTGATTCCTAAGTAGGTCTTGAATAAGATAGTTCATTCTTACTACTTCATTAGCCTTTATACGTTATGTCTCTTTGACATAAAAAGTAAAGGTTATCCTTATTATCTTATTTGATCTCTTATATGGTTGTTGTATGTTGCATGTAGTTTTCCACTCTATTTATATGTTATATATATTTGTTTTATCTTTGTAGCTCAGTCGGTAGTTGTCTATTGAATACCATGTGTTTCATTTTCATATTACACTTCTACAGCCTTTCAATCATAGTACGGGTTATCATCATTTATGTGTGCATCATTCAGAGCTACTATGGTTGAGCTACTTAAAATGAACGACTGACATTTTGAGTGTTACTTATCTCTTACTTATGTATTAGATTAGCCTCTTTGTTGTATTCAAAGATAAATTAAATAAGTGTTTTCATTTGTTCTTTAATTATGGCTCTCGTATTATTAAAAGCTCTTGTATTGATACTGCTAGGTCTTGGGATTATAGTATTTAGCACCAAGCGGGAAGTATGGGTTCAGTGCATCCTACTTCCCCAGAACTACGTGCCACCATAGGATTAAGATTAAGGGCTAAAAGCCAAGACAGCAATCACTAAAGTTAAGGTCTACTCCGATGGCAAGGATAGAACAACTCTCCCTAATGTGGCCAAGACTTTGGACTCCATGTAAGCTCACATGATTTATGTCGGTTATAATAAACTCCCAATTCCATAATATTCTAAGTTTCATGAGTTACCGAGACACTTTAAGTCATGAGTCAAAGAGTTTAAGTTGAGTCCAATGGTTTGTGGTTTTATGAAGCATCTGTTATTATTGATGATTTATGGAAAATATGTTTCAGGTAACTTAAGCGAAGAGATTCATTATTATTAGCATGCATGATTTTCTTATACATTTATGATATTATTTAAATATTGCCTACACCCCCACATACTCAGTACATTCTGAAGTACTGATTCCCATACTCTTCTATGTTCTATATTTTCTCATGATGTAGTTCAGGTGCTCAGTTTAGCAACAACAGTGATCTTCGAGTACTTCCATCTATATTCATACAGCTGGTGAGTCCTCATGGTTGAAGGACCTATGTCCCTGATTTTTGTCTTGATAGTAGATAGTCGTTTATTTCCAGTTTAGTATGGGTTAGTTAGAGATCTGTCCCAATGGCTCCTTAGTCTTATGTAGTAGAGGCTTTGTCAGACTAGAGTATCAGTATGTATAGAACTTTAGTAATTTGATTGTACAGGATAGTATTTCTTTGTATTCTTGTATGTTCATGACATGAGTATTCTTCTTTATTATAGCTTGATTATTGTCATAGTGAGTTATAGAGGTGATGACAGGCTAAGAGGGTTAGCTTGAAGTCTTATGTGACCTTAAGCACCGTGTGACATCTTGGGATGGGATCTTGAGGCATTACACTAGGCCTACTTTTCCTTCATAGATTTTGGAGTTTCGTTGGTTTAGTAGGTTACCATTGATGTTTTGTTGAGGGTTTTTTCATCTATTATAACATTATTGACAAATTTGACAAAAAAAATGATATCTTTTAGTGGTCCAAGCCTTGTGAGGAGGGTATTTGAAAGCTCACTAATTTGTTTCCCTCAGCACCTATCATGATGTTACCTAAAGAAGGTTTGGGTTTTACCATTTTTTATAATGTTTAAGGTTTTGGTCTAGGTATCATGTTGATGAGAAAGGGTAAGGTTATTGAATATGTTTCTCATCAGTTGAAGCAATATGAGATGAATGCCTCGCCTATAATTTTGAGTTGTGCGTGATTCTTTTTCCTTTCAAGTTATAGAAGCACTGCATTTATGGACTCTACTGTGATATTTTCTCAAATCAATGTATCCTTCAGTATTTCTTCTCTTAGCAAGACCTTTATATGAGGCAACACTATTGGCTTGAGTTTCTTAAGTACTATGACTTTACTAGTCTCAATAATCCAAGCAATGGTAATATTATTGTGGATGCCTTGAGCTGAAAGTCAACTAGAATGGGTGGCTTGGCGCATCTATTGACCTAGGAGAAACCTTTAGCCTTAGATGTTTGGTCTTTGACTAACCAGATGGTTAGGTTTTATGTTTTGACACCTGGGTGTTTTTTTGATTGTTAGAAGCTAGGTCTTCTTTGATGGACCAGATTTTGGCTCATTAGTTTTAAGATGTTTGGTTGAGAGTAATTTGGTATAAGGTGTTGAATGGTGAAGCTAAGGGATCCTTGCTTCATCTAGAAGATTTTTTTAGGGTTGTTGGTTGAGTTTGTATGCTGAGAGTTAGGGATTGGATTAGGTCACTTTGGAGAAGGTTCATTGATTCAAATATTCCATCCATCTTTGAGTGACTAAGATTGTAATGCCTCGAATCTGTACCCCAGACGCTACACGGTGCTCATAGTCCCGAGGGACCACAAGCTAATCCATAACTTATACCTGCTACAATAACTGAATAATAATGCTATATTATGCGGAAATTAGGAAAAAAATCTCCGTAATGTTCAAAACTGCAAATAAATATTGAGTACTCAAAACTAAATATTGATACATCTGTCTGAAAACTCTATTCCAAAGAGCTTCTACTTTCTGAAAAAAGAGTTGATGGGACAAGTCCCTAACTAACTCTGACTACTGAAATAAACTAAGCACTAAAATACTGGAAAAATAAATCTATACTCGAACAAGGAGGACTCACTACTAGTCTATTGTTGATGGATTAGGATGGTAAGTATGATCAGGAGCCCGTGCGTCTAAACCTATTATATAAGACATCATAGTGTAAAAGAAAGGTATGAGTCAATACTTTCAATGTATTGGTATGCAAAGTGATGTAGGTTGAGATGCATGGGTTCATATGCATGAACTATACAGACTAAATAACATGAGTTTAACTGAATTAGAGCATATACATTAATACGTAAACTATAACTGAGATTATGATATCACTGGATATTGAGTTCTGAATTACTGATTTACCGACCTCTGAGTTTACTGATATTGTATAACTGATAGCTGAATAAATGTATCTGATAGTCCTAATTCTATGGAACTGTACTTAGTTCTGTACTGAACCGAGTGACAGTATCTGGCATTCTTGATTTCTGTAGAATTGGACTGAGTTCTATTTTGAAGACTGAAATTAAGACTGTGGGAGATAATCATCTAACCAATATGCCCATCTATGAATATATTGGGGTCCATCCTGTAACCCCAGTTGGGAGGGTGTCAGTACCATGCCATGAGTAAAGATAATTGTGAGTTAACCCTATGTAACATTAAGTTCTTTCGTCAACCCTCGCTGGCATGAACACTCATATGATATGTATCAACCCTAGTCTGGCAGGAAAATATCTCAACCTATGCTGGCTACATAGTTCTGTAATGCAGGGATTGCTAATAAGGGTCAAACCCTTTGCTGACAGGAATATCCCCAACCCTGGGTTTGCTTGTTGATGAATCCTACTCCCAACTGAATAGACACCGAACTGATTCCTGGTCCATACTAGGCTTGACTGTACTGTTACTAATTATACTATCTAACTTAACTAAACTAAGTTCACTAAGTTCCGTTTACTGATGGAATACTACTAAATTCTATTAACTAACTTAATTTATTGAGGTCTGGACTGGATACATAATTGGACTGGATGGATACTGAGTCCACTGGGTTTTTTTTTACTTCTGTAAATGACAAGGAGTACTACTAATCATGACATGATTGAGATTATTCTGTACCTGACACTGGCTCTAGGTAAACAGCTAAACTATTGGGTATTAAATCCCCCTTAGACTCAATAGAATGAAAAGTAAATCACTGCATAACTTTAGTAGCTTCATGGTACTAGCTTGATAATAATGCATTCACTTAGACATATTCGGTCAAACACTTGTTTTACATGAGCATGTGCATGATTTATATCACACAATAACATATTATGCTTGGACTAGTCTAATTACATAAGCATTTTTACAAAAACTTGGGGAGCATGGGTATTTCACATATCAAAACACATGTAGTAGTATCATGAATTCTACATTCAACTTCCAATTCAAAAGTTTGGCATGTAGTTCATAATTAAATTATTTTGCATAAAACTTGGGACAAATTATGGAATTAGATCATCATTAACATCATAATCAATAATACATTTAAGATCTAACATGAAATGCATAAAATCGATTAAGTTGTATTTAGAAAGGGTTTTTTGAACACCAAGGGTGGAAGGAAGGAAGCCCTTGGATGAACACTTCACATACCTTGGTATTCAAGTTTGCGAAGAATGATGGAGTGTTCTTGAAGGATGAATCTTGAATTAGAGATCCTAGGGTTTTCTTCTTTAGAATTTTTGAGAATGATGACTGGATTTTGCCTCTAAAGGGGATGACATAATGTGTGAAAAGACTCAATTAGGGGATGACATAATGTGTGAAAAGACTCAATTACCCCTGAGGATGCGGCTTTTTTAATGACTGAAAACTAATTTAGGGATGCGTAGACCGATGCGCCACATTGTTTGGATCAACGTGGTGGTCAATGCATCGCGTCAAGTCTGCATTGGTTCACTAGATTAGCACTGGGAGCTAGAGAAAAATACTCATCGATGCGATGGGCGACGTAGCGCGTCGAGATCGCATCGATCCATTGGTTTGAGTTATCAAATATGCTTCAAACAAAGTCTGAAAAATCAAAAACTTGTCCGAGAATACCTATTGACATTCCCGATCATGAATTAACCAAAACATTGATATTTTATTATTATAAGGGTCATGAAAAAGGATCGCCAACTTATGAAGGCTAAAATAACTCTAAGTATGAACACTTAGCCCAAATTTTCTAAGTCTGGGGACCCTTAACAAGCTTTAAAGGTCTTAGTTAAGCTTATGATTTTACAGGGTCTTATAATATCTCCCCCTTGGGAACATACATCCTCGAATGAGACTTACTATGCTGTGAATATTGACAGTCTAAATTTGTTTACTGGACATGCATAACTGCAACATGATTTCATGACTGACATTAGTGATATGCTATAATTTCATACTGAATATGTATATCTGATGAATGAGTACATGACAGGGATTGCTAGTAAGCCGAGTCTCTTATACTGGACATGCATATCTGATGCATGAATATCTGACTGAACAGACTTATAAATGTATTACTGGATATGCAATGGTACTGATACCAAATTTATAATGAAAATCTTAGCGTGAAACTGAGTAAGTTCAAGGGAAAATTGTTACCTTGGGCTGAGTCAAAGTTTGTGAAGAAGAGGTGAGGATACTTGGTCCACATGTCTGCTTCTGCTTCCCAAGTAGCTCCCTCAACGTACTGATTCTGCCAAATAATTTTGACTAGAGTGACCTCTTTGTGCCTCAGTCTATGAATTTGATAATCAAGGATTTCGAATGGAATTGCCTCATAAGAGAGGCTATTCTGAACTTTGATACTTCCTAATAAGGATACAACTGATGGGTCACCTATTCATTTCTTTAACAAGGAGACATGGAACACTAGAAGGACTGAAGCTAAGTTTGAAGGAAACTCAAGCATGCCAGCTACCTTTCTAAAATAATTCTGAATTCGGTAAGGACCAACATATTAGGGACTGAGCTTCCCCTTCTTTCCAAACCTCTTTACTCCTTTTATATAAGGGATATTCAAATACACATAATCACCAATCTCAAACTTGAGATTCTTTCTGTGCAAATCTGCATATGATTTCTATCGGTTCTAAGTTGTCTTAAGCGTTTCCCTGATCAACTGAACATTTTATAAGGTGGCAAACATCAAGTCAGGCGCTACCACTATAGCCTCACCTACTTCAAACAAACCAATGGGTGATCTACATCTCCTCCTATAGAGCACCTCAAATGGAGCCATCTAAATGTTGGAATGCTAGTTGTTTTTATATGCAAACTTAATCAAAGGAAAGTGGTTATCCCAATAACCTTTAAACTCTATATCATACGCTCGCAACATGTCTTCTAAAGTCTGAATAATCCTATCTTCTTGACCATTTATTTGAGGTGAAAAGTTGTACTGAGATGGACTTGGGTACCAACACCCTTTTGGAATTCCTTCCAAAAATGAGAGGTGAACTGCGTACCTCTTTCTGAGATAATAGTTAATGAAACTCCATGTAATCTAACCAAATCCCTGACATAGAGCTTCGTATAGTCCTCGACTGAATAAAAGATATGTACTGGTAGGAAATAAGATGATTTGGTCATCCTGTCTATAATAACCAAAACTAAATTATGTTGACGATGAGTACAAGGAAAACCGTCACAAAATCCATATTCACTTCTTCCCATCATCCACGTGAGAAATACTACCTATAGATGTTCTACTAAGGGTATCAGCGACTACATTGGCTTTACCCGGATGATACAGGATGCTCATGCCGTAGTCCTTCAAAAACTCCAACTATCTTCGCTAACGGAGGTTTAGGTCTTTATGAGAGAACACATATTATACGCTCTTATGATCAATTAACACATCGACATGTAACCCATACAAGTAGTGCCTCAAAATCATTAAGGCAAAAACTATTGCTGCTAACTCAAGATCATGAGTTGGAAAGTTTTTTTTATGGGGTTTGAGTTGTATAGTGGTGTAGTCTATGACCTTACCACTCTACATCAAAACACATCACTAACCAACCCTGAAAGAATCACAATACACAACAAAGCCATCTGAACCATCTGGCAGAGCCAAAACTAGAGCTGTAGTGAGTCGAGTCATCAACTTCTGAACACTTTTCTCACAAGAATTTGACCAGAAAAATTTAACCTTCTTCTGAGTCAATTTTTTACTTAGGAGATGTAATAGACAAAAATCCCTAAATAAACCATTGGTAATAGCCATCCCAGCCTAAGAAACTCCTAATATCTAATGGAGAGATAGGTCTAGGCTAGTTTCTTAAAGCTTCGATCTTTTGGGGATCAACTCTAATGTCATTGCCAGAGAAGATATGGTCGAGGTAAGCTACTGACCTTTTCCAAAATTCACACTTACTAAATTTGGTGAATATATGATGGTTTCTGAGAGTCTGCAATACTATTCTGAGATGGTCTGCATGATCATGTTCACTACGGGAGTAAACAAGGATATCAGCTATGAAGACTATGACAAAAATGTCCAATAATTACTTGAACACATGGTTCATAAAGTCCATGAAAGTTGTTGGGGCATTGGTAAGACCATAAGACATGATTGAGAATTCAAAGTGACCATACCGAGTTCTAAAAGCTATTTTTGGGATGCCACATTACCTGATTCTAAGCTAATGATAGCCTGATCTAAGGTCTATCTTAGAAAAGTAACTGGAATCGCCTCATAAGAGAGCCTGTTCTGAACGTCGATACTCCCTAATGGGAATACAACTAATGGCTTACTTATTTATTTCTTTAGCAAGGAGATATGGAACACTAGATGGACTAAAGCTATGTTTGAAGGCAACTCAAGCACATAAGCGACCTTTTTGAAATAATTGAGAATTCAGTAAAGACCAACATATTAGGGACTGAGCTTCCCCTTCTCTCCAAACCTCTTCACTTGTTTTATAGAAGAGATCTTCAAATACACATAATCACTAATCTCGAACTCGAGATCCTTTCTACGCACATCTGCATATGATTTCTATCAGCTCTGAGTTGTCTTAAGCCTATCCCTGATCAACTGAACACTTTCTAAGGTGTCAAACACCAAGTCAGGCCCTACCACTGCAGCCTCACCCACTTCAAACCAACCATTGGGTTATCTTCATCTCCTCCTATAGAGCACCTCAAATGGAGCCATCTGAATGTTGGAACGCTAGCTGTTGTTATATGGGAACTCAATCAAAGGGAAGTGGTTATCCCAACTACCTTTAAACTCTATCGCACACGCTCGCAACATCTCTACCTTACTGCATGATCTTAAGTATGAGAGAGGAAAATATTTCTTAAAAGCCCAATAGCTTCTCGCAGAAAAGTACAAACATCTCTATATAGTTCTACAAAACTTTACTATACACGGCTTCATAGACAACCTATGACACTTAAACTCTGTGCTCTAATATCGAGTTTGTAACACCTCAAGACTACTTCCTAGACGTTACTCGATGCTTAGAGCCATAAGTGATTCCAAGATAACCTATTATATTGGCATAATTCATGAGCAACTAAATACATAAAATGGAAAAAATAGGTGGAAGAGTTGTCTTTAGCTAAACTTAATCGATACATTACTTTTCAAAAACAAACAACGTTAGTTATATAAATTAAACTAATACTGAATACATAAATTATGAATGAGCGTCTATGATGCCTCTACTAATACTGACCACAGGTAGCCGGGACATGACCCCCAACTATTATTAATCAGTGAAACTGAAAAAAAACATATAATATTGGAACTATAGTTAACTCTAGTCCTCTAATCAAGAAAACTCATTACCTACTCACTGAAAGCTACGAACTGTCTAAATATGGTATGTGGCCTACAACTGATACCTATATTATGAATAATGTAGGTCAGTACTTTTAGGATATACTGAATAAGTGGGGATGAATGCAATACATAAAAACAGAATTAATGCATAGTCCTAAAACATACATGCTATGTGCAAGTAGAATCACCAAGAGACTTGAATAAAATAAAAGTTGAAATATAATAAAACATGAATGACAAAGCATAATTTGTTAAACTCAGTGGGTCACTACACTTGGTTTCTTAATTCTTAACTCCTGTAGAATAAGTAAAACTAATGTTGGATATACTTTCAAATCACGCAAGATAAGTGAAAAAGGGATCACCTTTATTATAGGTAAAACAAAAAGCTAAAATCTCATAAAGAATAACTCATAAAACAACTTCTAAATAAAAATATGAGTCTTTCCGCTTAGTTTATACAATACTCATTTTTATCGGAGATTCTAATAATGCCCATAAACCATGTAATATAGCTTAAATACAAACGTCTAACCCACATTGAGGAGGGGTTTTCTACCCTTGCCATTAGAATAGAACCTGAACAAAACTGGAGTGATAACTAAACTGAGCCCATATTTGTCATGTGGGACACTTTTCTTCCGAGGCCCCTAAACCTATAATGGCACGTAGTTTCTAGAGAATAGGATGTATTGAACCTGCATTCCCCTCTCGTTGCTAAATACTACTCCTATATAAATATATTGTATGCTCATACTAATGGAATTCACCTTCCAATAAGCATTTGGGTTTATAAATTTGAAAGCCAATCATGCTTCTATTAATAAATCATACTCATGAATATTTGTGTGAATTTCATATCATCTATAAGATCATACTATGAATACTAAAATCTAAATCAAGCTATAGTATTCTAAGATAATAAATTTGAACTTCTTAAAAACTAAGAGTCATTATAAATTCATATGCACTTAATTTTAAACTTATTAAATCATGCATATTTATCAACACATGAGAATTCATGTCAAAATACTAAAATAAATTTTATAAGAACAATCATGTAAGCATAAACATGAGTAAAGGTAAAATTCTTGTGCTAACTAAACTTTAAATCTCATGATAATGTCATAATTTCAAAAATATGGAAATTGGGTATGGATCCTAATTGAAATCTCATAAATTCAATTCTAAAATAAAACTTTTGTGCACAAGGATGAAAGAGTATCCTTTTTTGAACCCCACATACCTAAAATTCTTGATTTCTTGAAGGAAAACCTGAATTTGGATCCTTAAATGTTGAACTTTAGGAAGAAACCTTAACTTCTTTCCGTTGAGAGAAGACATGAGAATGAGAATTGAAAAAATTAATAACTGATTAGGATATATATTTTATAGGGACATTTAAGTCCTATGGGGGGTTTAAGATAAGTAAAATACAAAAATACCCCTAAGAAAACAAAAAAAATTGCATGGATTCTTCAACTGACGACTAAATCGACAAGCCGTTAGTTTAGTGACGTCTCATCACCCTAGTCTTAAACATTAGCTAGAATCTGCCATATACTAGTTAAGGATGATGACTTTGGTTGTTGGCTCATCAACTTAGTCGTCACATTCAGACAGACTGACACTCCAATATAAAATAAGCATAAATTTCCACTCTTATTTCATATTATGGTGAAATTAGAAGCATTGGAAAGAAGACTCAGATTTCTTTTATTTTAATGTATAGTAGGTCCCTAACTCAATATATTCTAGGAGTAATGGTCTTTGGAAATTGACCCAAGTTGAAACCTCTAAAAATAAATTAAAAGCTAAAATATCATTAAGCATGAATAAGAAAGCATAATATGATAAACTGGGTGAGTAACTACACTTAGTTCCTTAAATTTTTACTCCTGTAGAATAAATAAAACTGAAGTTGGGTAAACTTTCAAATTATTCTATCTAAGTGTAAAAGGAACCACCTTTATTATAGGTAAAATGAAAAACT
>NW_025879052.1:0-4697 GCF_002878395.1 Capsicum annuum
ACATGTTTTCAACTTATATGATGTCATAGATTCATAATAACACATAAAGATTCTATCTGGCATCTTTCAACACATAAACATGATCAACAATTCATTCATAACATGAAAACCATAATATATAGTTTTAGAAAAGGGTTCTTGAACTTCATGGAGAAAGGAGTCCATGAATGAACACACGCATACCTTAGAAAGGAAACCTTGATGATTTGCTGGAGAGTTCTTGGATTGGGAAACTTAATTCTTGATTATCTTGGAAAAATGCTTGAATCATGCTTTTGAGAGACGAGTTTGATGGAAACCCTAATCTTGTGGTTGAGAGTGTAAGAAAGGATTTTTGAGATGCTTAACTAAAGAAAAATGGGAAAAATTATGCCTCTTTAGGGTTATAAGTAGTGGGAGGTGAAGGAAAAGACCAAAATACCCTTATGAAATAATTTTTCCCAGTTGCTTAAAAATCATAGATGACGACCTTCGTGATAGGGCATCACAAATACGATAAGCTATGATGAATGTCGTCACTTAGGAGCTGGTTTCTGTCTAAGGCTGACGACCTTCGTGATAGGGCGTCACATTTGTGATAAGCTATCACGAATGTCGTCACTTAGAAGTTGGTTTCTGCCTAAGGCTGATGACCTTTGTGATAGGGCATCACAATTGTGATAAGCTATCACGAATGTCGTCACACTGTTTCCAGCCTGATATGCTGGAGTAAAATAGGCATAACTCTTTGCTACAATATTGGATTTAGGAGAAATTGATATCGTTGGAAAGATAATTCAATTATATATCTGTTGATAGGTCATGAGCTCAAAAATTCCAAGTATAATGAGAGATATGCTCGTTTAAAGTTGACTATACCAATATCTTTTTTAAGAATTCAATCGAAAAGGAATGTTTTGATTCGTCTGATAGCTGGGTGTTATTTGAAACATTAATATATATCTAACTTACTCATAAAAATATAAAAGAACCATGATGAACTATGCATGAGCTTGGTACATGGCTCTAATATTGGTTTGAATTTCTTGGGGTATTACAATATCTCCCCCTTAGGAACATTCGTCCTCGAATGATACTGGCTGAGACGATAGAAAAAACAACTTTCACAAATATATTGCATGAATGAATGATCATGATTTCATGGATGACATTACTGAAAACTGAGCATATTATACTGTACATACATATCTGATGCATGGGTAGCTGATTTATGAATGTAGGACTGAGTGTTCCGATAAATTGAGTTTCTCAAACTGAAAATGCATATATGTTGCTTAAATGATAAGTGGAATCCATGCATATCTGATGCATGATTATATGAATGACATGATACGTGAATGCATGACTAAAACTACTGATAAGCTGACCACGCATATCTATTGCGTGAATACATAACTAAACTGACTCACGAATATGCGACTGAACATGAAATGGTAAAGCAATAAGATTGAACTGAAACATGAGAATATAACTTATTCTGCTACATGACATATGGACTGAACATCATGAGCTGACCTAAATATCTGAATACTTGACTTATAGCTGAGGTCTAACTTGAAGGTCAACTTATGAGTACCCTCTATTCTAGACTGAATTTGTTATGCAAGGAGAAATTGAAGAATCTAAGTCATGAGAGCGTTAAGAGAAGGTGGGGTATCTCCCCCTTGGGACGCTATGTCCCTCTAAGAATGCTTACCTTACAGAGATACTGGGTGATGCACAGGGCATCTACGAACTAGATTATAACTAAACTTTGGGGGTCTGAAACTAATGCATAAGATGGACTGAACTTGAAACTACTAAGAGGTTCTACCTTAAAATAGTTACATTCTCTGAGATTTTGGATAGCATGAATAGATGCAAGGATGAGAAAACAAGCTATACAAATCTGACTACTCACTGGCATGACATGAATACTGAAAGAAGGGAAATTGTTCCTAAAACATCTCATAGCCACCTGCACATAGGTGTGGTGCACAACATATGCATGTACAAGACTCTACTAGATACGGCTTTTAGACTTCCTAGGACTCTATTGAACCTTAGGCTTTGATACCAAGTTTGTAACAGCCCAATTTTCTGAACCAAAATGCTACACGGTGCTCATGACCCAAAAGGACCACAAGATAATCCATGACTAATATCTGTACCTGTATACTGCATAATATGTCATAAAATATAGAAACATAAATATGAAAGTCCATAAGGTTCAAACTGGATAAATGTCTGATTACAAAATATCTTAAAAAGGTATAACAATACCAAAATTAGTCATAAATACTAAAAATAATGAGATCTGAATATCTAATCTGACATCTAGTCTAAAAGCCTATAACTGAACTGAATAAGGAGTTGAAGGAACATGTCTCCAACTAACTCCATCTAGTAACTTAATAGTAAATGTAGCAAAAATCATATCGTCCTCAAATGAGAAGGAGTTACTAAAATCTCAGAACACTGGAATGCTACTACTGATCTGGAGCTCGTGTCTCTGAACCTATGGTGTAACATAACATAAAGCACCATATCGCAAATGCGTCAGTACGTATGAATGTACTGAGTATATGAGTGAGTTAGGAAAAATGCAAAGGGTTATATGCATGAACAATGCTAACTAATATGAACGTGAGAATAGATACATACATAAACAACTATAACTGAACTCGAGATGATGCTGATTACTGAGTCTGAATACTGACAACATTTATGTACTGATACTAAGATATTGAATAGATGAACGAATATTTCTGATATTTCAAATTATGAAAAATTGGAAGGTTGACTGTGTCTGACTGTCCTGAAGCTGAATACTGATATCATGAATTCTGATAACTGATATGACTGATTCATGAGTTCAAAAAACTTGACTACTGAGTCTGAATGCTGACGACATGACTTTACTGTTACTGAGGTGCTGAATAGATTATTGACTATTTCTAATAGTTCAAATTATGAAGAACTGGTTTGAATGACTGTGTCTAACAGTCCTAAAATTGAATACTGGTAACGTTAGCTATGACAACTACTATAGCTGATACAAATGTAACAATCGGACGAATTGATATAACCGATACTGGATAACTGTATCTGATAGTCTAAGTTCAGATGGAACTATCTGAGCTTCATTCTACTTGGAGTAACTAAATCTGAGATAAATCCTATTTAGTGGGTAATCATGAGTATACCGATAATAAGGATGATTTAACTTAGTCTGCGATCAGTCCTATCTAGCGGGTGATCTTTAAATCTGATAATTCTGATACTGTTTAACTATAGTTAAGAACAGTCCTATCTAATGGGTGATCTTGAAGTCTATTTATAATGATAAGGATTGATTGTCTCTAACAGTACTGAATCTGTACTATTGAATTGAGTTGATTGTAACTGACAGTCCTGAATCTGTAACTAAAATTGTTGGATATGTTCATCTAACTGACATGCCCCAAGCTAAGCTGACTGGGGTCTAATCTCTCCGCTGACTGGAAGGGTGTCAGTACCGTGCCACCAGTAAAGACATTTGCTGTGGAGTCAGTCCTAATCTAGCAGGTGACTCCTGGGATCAGTCCAATACATATAAATATGCTAATAGGTAACCCCTGAGTATGTTAGTCCTATCTAACGGGTGACATCTCGAACCTACACTGGCAACGTAGTTCTAGAACTTAGAGATTGTTTCTAGGGATCTCAGTCCTATTCTAGTCGGTGATCCCCCATACCTAGGTTCGCTCAGTGCTGAATCCTACTCTTATCTGAAAGACACTAAGCTAAATAACTGGGATGAACTAAATAACTTAACTGAACTGATTTACTAAACTGATACTGATTAACAGAACTGATACTAGTGGTATTGTTTAGCGGAGCTAAAATTGAGTATACTGGATTTTGATGACGGTTGGAATATAATGAGTTCTGAAGACTGATTAAGAGTGCTAAAGTTACTAAGATTAATTGTGAATACTGATGTTACAGACTGAGTACTGATATCACTGAGAGTACTGAACTACTAAAACTACTGAGATTTCTGAGTTTTCTTAAGTCACATGACTGACTGAATTCTGTAGATCATGGATTAACTGAGTATCGTGATAATATGAAATGGCTCTAGGCACACAACTATTCTTTTTGGGTACAACTATCCCCAGGACTCGATCGAAGGAAACTAACACATATTACTGACTTGATCATAAGAGTAGAGTCCATAATCCACAAAATCATAAATAAGGGAGTTCATACTAAGCATGGTTCTCAACAATCTATTTCATGGATGGGGATTTCATAAAACATGTATATACTTCCATAGCTTTCAATATCATGCTCATTACATATTACAACCACAATCCATAGTATCATAACTTGGGGAATTTCATGAAGTACATAGGTATTCTACATCTTGTACATGAGTGGGTTTTGCAAGTAAGCATAGCATAATTCCATAAGATTAGTTAATGAGTAATCCAATAGTATTCACAAGACACATTATCAACATGGATGACATTGAATCATAAAGGCCTATCATGAATCCTTCACCTAGTCACAATTTAGCTCTAATACATGATTTCTAGTCTCTTAGGTATTTTATCAAACACCTTACATGCACAACGTAGGCATAGGTGTAAATCATACAATTACTCATCATAAATAATAAAACTCACATGTTTTCAACTTATATGATGTCATAGATTCATAATAACACATAA
>NW_025879053.1:0-3374 GCF_002878395.1 Capsicum annuum
AATAGCGCGGGGATCACGTTGAACATAAACTTAGAACATGGAATAGTCATTTAGGACTTATTATGTCATAAAAGTATGATTTCTATTCCCTTAGGTATTTTCACAAACACCTTACATGCACATCTTAGGCATAGGTTGATTCATCAAGATTACAAATATTCAACCACCAATTTCACATATTTATTTGTTAAATACCACCATATCATCACAATAAACATACAAAGATCCCATCTTAAGCATCATCAAACTCCAACCATATGAACATCAACCACCAACAACAAAACATCATAATAAAAAAATTTAGAAGATGGTTCTTGAGCTTCATGGAAGAAAAGAGTCCATGAATTAACTCACGCATACCTTAGAAGGAAGATTCTTGATGATTGACGGAGGAATTTCCTTGAAATTGGATCTTCAAGCTTAGTTACGCAACCCTAGTTGTTTTTCCTATTTTAGTGCTCTCGGATGATGAGCTTGGAGATGATAATAGGGTTGTAATATGTTTAGAAGCTATATATTTCATAGGGTTAAGTTTAGGGACATGTAAGGAGTATTAAAAGACTTAATTACCCTTAAAATAACTCAAAACGAAGTGTTTTTTGGCAACTGGAACTGACTTAGGCGGCACCCAAGTGATTGCCTAAGCTAGGTTGGGCGGCGCCTAACCAATTGCCTATGTTTGGTTGGGCGGAGCCTAACCAATCGCCTATCCTTACTGTCACTCACGAAAATGGGCATAACTTTTCGCTCGAGTATTAGATTAAGGCGAAATTAGTATCGTTGGAATTCTAATTCGATTCTCTACAATTTGTTGGGTCTAAATCAGCCAAAATACCATATTAACATTGATTTATACTTGTTCAAAGATGACCCTTGCAAAATCGAACACTAAAACTTGATGGATTCAAAACTCTTTGCTTGTATTACCTTAAGTGACTCATATGAACATACTTAATGCATCATAAGCTATCCTATCACTAGGATATTCATTGTAAGTCATGTACTCAAGTATGAATCACAGGATAGGAGATTTCATATGTAGGAATACTTATTCACTTCCTAGCTTAGCAACATGCAGGGTATTACAATATCTCCCCCTTGGGAACATTCGTCCTCGAAAGAGAATTTACTGAGAAGGGATACAAGACAATTGAACCGGAACTAAACATTAAGAATTAAAACTTGATCTCATAAATGGCATGCTAAACATACTGAACCCGTGCATATCTGATGCACGGATAACTGACACATGAATACATGCCTGAGTATGAAATGGTTAATAGGTACCAAGTTTATACTGGAAACATGAATATGAAACTGAATAAGATTAAGGAAAACTATTACCTTCTGCTTGATCTGAATTGTCGGGGAAGAGGTGAGGATACTTGGTACACATATCTGCTTCTGCTTCCCAAGTAGCTCCCTCATGAGACTGATTTCGCCAAAGAACCTTGACTAGAGGGAATTCTTTATTCCTCAATCTACAAGTCTGATAATCTAAGATTTTGACTAGAATCTCTTCATAGGAGAGGCTATTCTGAATGTCGATGCTCTGAATAGGGACAACAACTGCTGGGTCACCAATGCACTTCTTTAGCAAAGAGACATAGAAGATTGGATAGACTGAGGCTAGATCTAAAGGCAACTCAAGCTCATAAGCTACCTTGTCGAAGTGAAAAAGAATTCTGAAGGGACCGATATACCGGGGACTGAGTTTCCCTTTCTTGCCAAACCTCTTCACTCCCTTCATGGGAGAGATCTTAAGATAGACATAGTCATTGACCTCGAACTTGAGATCCTTTCTATGAACATCTAAATTGGACTTCTTTTGGCTCTGAGCAGCCCAGATTCTCTCTCTGATCAACTGAACTTTCTCCAAGGCATTGAATACTAAGTCAGGACCTATGATTGAGGCCTCACTAACTTCGAACCAACTAATTGGAGATCTATATCTCCTACCATAGAGAGCTTTGAGTGAAGCCATCTGAATACTAGAATGATAGCTATTGTTGTATGCAAACTAAATCAAAAGAAAGTGGTCATCCTAACTTTCCTTGAAGTCAATTGCACACGTCCGTAGCATATCTTCAAGAGTCTGAATGGTCCTCTCTGCTTGACCATATGTATGAGGATAAAATGTTGTGCTGAGATGGACTTGGGTACCGAGACCCTTTTGGAATGCTTTCCAAAAGTAAGAAGTGAACTGGGTGCCTCTATCTGAGATGATAGATATTGGAACATTGTATAACCTGAATAACTCCCTAATATAGAGTTTGGTATAATCCTCGGCGGAATAAGAAGTACGAACAGGAAGAAAATGAGCTGACTTGGTCATTCTATCTATAATGACCAAGACTAAATCATAATGATGGTCCATGTTAACTTCTTCCCACGTCCAAGTAGGAATGGTGAAGTCTTGCATGGAACCACAAGGTTTCTGATGCTCTATTTTAACCTGCTGACATGTAGAGCACGTAGCCACAAACTCTAAAACATCTCTCTTCATCCCACTCCACCAATAGATCTCACACATGTCGTGGTAAATGTTAGTGGTCCCTGGATGAATAGACAATCATGCACCATTCATTTCTGCAAGAATTCGCTGCCTCAGTTCATCTACACCTAGAACGCATAGATGACCCTGACAACGAAGAACACTATCTCCCTCTTCGGAGAAAACCTCGACTTTCTAATTCTGAACTGACTCTTTCAGCTTGAAAAGGCTAGGATCCCTGTCTTGTTTCTCTTTCACCTCGGAAACTAAAGATGACTCAGAACTACTATGAACGCATACAGTACCCTCTGAAAAATCGACTAAGCGAACGCTTAGTCTGGTAAGCTGATGGATCTCCTGAGCCATATTTTTCTTACTATCCTCAACGTGAGAAATACTACTGATGGAGAGTCAACTGAGAGAGTCGGCCATAACATTGTCCTTGCCCGAATGATAAAGAATACTCATGTCATAATCCTTCAAGAGCTCTAACTACCTTCTCTGGCGAAGATTGAGATATTTCTGGGAAAAGACATACTGGAGGCTTTTATGGTCTGTTAAGACATCTACATGAACTCCATAGAGATAATGCCTCCAAATCTTTAATGCAAAAACTATCACTGCTAACTCAAGATCATGAGTAGGATAATTCTTCTGATGTGGATTTAACTGTCTGGAGGCGTAGGCTATGACCTTACCAGGATGCATGAGGACACAACCTAAACCCACTCTGGATGCATCACAATAGACTACAAAACTGTCTGAACCATCTGGAATAGCTAGAAATGGAGCTGAGGTGAGTCGAGTCTTCAACTCTTGAAAGCTCTTCTCGAATGAATCTGACCACTAAAACTTAATCTTCTTCTGAGTCAATCTGGAC
>NW_025879054.1:0-1028 GCF_002878395.1 Capsicum annuum
TGTTCCTTTTATAACTATTACAAAATATAAGTTAAAATGACTAAAAGACCCTTCAAAGAGTGGGCACCCATCTAGTGTAATTTATGGGCTGATTTGGGTGCATTTTGGGCCTCTTTTACACTTCAATTGCACATGTCAAGGCTCGGGTCCAACATGCACTCTCCTAAGTCCATATCCGAGATTATTCCCGTATCAGGGTCCCAGGCTCAACGCGAAACCGAGACCGCTCCCCTCCCCCGATCCCAGTCTTAGTGAGAGCCCGGGACGACTCCCCTACCACCTGGGTCCCAGGCTCAGCGCGTGCCCGGGACCACTCCTCCCTCCCCTGGTCCTATGCTAAGTGCGAACCCGGGATCGCTCCCCCGGGACCAAGGCTCAGCTTGAACCCGGGACCACTCCCTCCCCCTCGGGTCCCAAGCTCAGCTCGAGACCGAGACCCTCACCCTACCCGCGGGTCCCAGGCTCATATCGAGCCCGAAACCCTCACCCCACCCGCGGGTCCCAGGCTCAGATTGAGCCCGGGATCGACCCCACGGGTCTTAGGCTCGATTTGAGTCCAGGACTGGCCCCCGGGTCTTAGGCACGAGCTCGGGACCGCCACCCACCACCCCACCTCGCCCCCCACCTCAGGTCCCGAGCTCGAGCCGAGGACCCGTCTCCCCGCCCCGGGTCCCAGGCGCAGCGCGAGCCGCCCTCCCCCTAGGTCCCAGACTTAGCGCGAGCCCGGTAGCGCCCTCCCCCCGGGTACCAGGCTCAGCGCGAGCCCTGGACCGCTTTCCCCTCTGGTTCCCAGGCTCAGCGTAAACTCGGGACCGCCCTACCTTCCTGGTCTTAGGCTTAGCGCGAGCAAGGGACCTCCCTTCCCTCCGAGTCCCAAGCTCAGCTCGAGCCCGAGACCGCACATCCCTTCCCGCCCCTCTTCCACGAATCACAGGCTCAGCGTGAGCCCGGACCGCTCCTCTCCCCATAGGTCCCACGCTCCGAACGAGCCCAAACCGCTCCTCTCCCCACGGGTCCCACGCTCAATA
>NW_025879055.1:0-1954 GCF_002878395.1 Capsicum annuum
CTATTGAGCTCCTATATCATATATGATTATCTACAGCTTTACATACTCAGTACATATTTCATACTGACGTCCCCCACGGGGGACCTGCATTTCATACTGCAGGCACAAGTACCTCAGCTCATACACCGCACAAGTATGAGTCAGGATATCCAGCTGCTTTTGGTGAGCTCTAGTTTGCTTTGGGGCTTTCCATGTCATATCCAGTCACTTTTGGTATTGTATAGAAGTTAGTTATATGGCGGGGTGTGTCCCGACCTTAGTTAAACTCTGTATTGTCTAGAGGTTTTGTAGACCTAATGTACAGTCAAGGTGGTGTTTTGTTAATAGACGTGATGGCTCCAACGGCCAAGTATTGTATATACATATATATGTGTTCTCGAGCTTATACAGGTGATTATTTCCTTTTATATGCGACATGATGTTGTTCGAATTTTGGGTTGTCATAAAGGTATGCATGGGAAGTATAAGGTTATGAGCTGGTTCTCCCAGTCCTCCTCGGTTACGGGTGCCAGTCTGCCCCAATAGGATTTGAGGCATGATAGTCACATTCAATGGAAGCAACTTTCAGATGGTGTCATTTGGGTTTCATAGGTTTGATGCTATATAGCACAACCCTAACACTTCAATCTTCCTCATCATTCAATAAAACTTTTCAATGACTTAAATAGTCTTTGAAAATAATGGATAATTTTGGTGCCAATAATTATGGTAACGATCACCCAATCGGTCATGCAAATGGCCAACCATATAACCATCGTCCAGTCTGGGTTCGTGACTTTACAGCCAACTTATAAGAAACTTTAAACTTCTGAGGGAATTTTGGATGCTCTCAGACTAGAAAATGATGAACTTCGACGGGAACTGCGTAACATGAGGCAGAATTTATATTTACACATGGGTGAAATCTATGATAGGAATAGTTACGACGGATTGTGGTGAATTTTATGTTTCATTTAGTTATCTTATTTTTGCTTCGTCTGTTTTTTTGTCTGTTTAGATTTTGTTAGGTTCATGGTATAAGTATTTTATAATATTGAATATTGCTAGTAGAAAATGCTCCCATTGTTATGCTACTTTGTTTTATCAACATACTTTTGATTCAAATAATTTGGTTAGCGCAAATCACAACAAACATATCGGGACAAAAATAATCCAATTATTATTATACAATGGCTCAATAAAGTAAAATTAGATCTATAACAGTTGAAGTTGATCAAAAAATCCTTATCACTTACCAACAATTATTCATTGAGCAGGGGGTGATGATGGAGGTGTAGACAGTCATCAGCACCGCAACCCATGCGACTGAGTAAACCCCTTAGCATTCTATCCAAAGTTTGAATTTGGTCAGACAATATCGACAATTTTTTATCAAATCTTCATGGTCTAGCAGACTTTCAATTCTTTGCTTTAAACATTCAACTCGAAAATGATCCGTTCGATCTCCATTTTAAATTCGCGCAAACAAAAATTATACAGGAAATGTCGTTATTTTAATATAAAGAAGGATAACACAAGAAGCCAAAAAACAAAATTATGCCTACTCATACCTATTTCAAGTTAACACTATCAGAATATGACTTATTACTGTCCACTGTGATACAACACAAACAACGATGCCTTTATATAGTAGTAACTAGTTAAGCTTTTTCAGATCATCAATAAAAAATTTAAAAGTTTGTGGTTTTCCCACAAAGTTTAAATTGTCAAAATTTCACTATAATCACGAAAAATTTGGAGAGTTTCCTGCTCTTGAACAAAATTTAAAATCATTCACATTTGTAGATCGTAAAATTCTCAATTCATCATCAAAATATTAAAAACTTTGCCTCGATTTTTCTGCCCTTAAAGAATAAGTCACACTTTGACATCTTCTTACATTTATTGGTTTTGTGTGAATTGGTTAATTGGAATGCTTAATATTATAGAGTACCTTTAAATTTATTAATATCGA
>NW_025879056.1:0-1125 GCF_002878395.1 Capsicum annuum
CTCTCTCCTCTCTTCTTTCTTTCCTCTCTTTAATAATGGTTGCTCCATTGTTGAATTGAAATTGAACAATGTACTACACTTCAATTTCAACTTTATTTCGAAAGTGACTTCAATAAAAATTTTTCTGGAAGTCTTCAATTGTTCAATGTCTTTCGAAAGTATATAACGTATTTCCATTGTTGATCTAAATTATTGAAGACTCCATTTCTTCAAATTTTATTTATTTAGTTTGATTTGAATAAAATTATAGAAGAAAGTTCTTAGTTTGAATTTGAAATTTTGGGAAAAATTTTCTTAAAAATGGTGAAAAAATGATGAAAAGTGATAAGAATGGAAATTTGGAAATTGAAATTGGAAATTTGAAAATTGAAATTGAAATTGAAATTTGGAAATTGAAATTGGAGTTCAATTTCCAGTTGAAATTGAATGGAATTTGAAAGCTGGAAATTGAATGGAAACTGGGAATTGAAATGGAATTTGAAAACTTTTGGGGTGAATTAAATGAAGAAAATTAATGGAAGATTCCATTTAATTATTTGAAAACTGAAACTATTTTTTCAAAGCATGAAGAAACATTCTTCATAAACTCAATGGAATTCAAAGTTTGAAACTAGAAATTGAATTTGAAAACTTTTGTCATAAGAATGGACTTGGAATTTGAAATTGACTCAATGAAATCATGTGGAATTTGATTTGTAGAAGGAATTTGAGTTGTGGAATCTTTAATATGGTTGTAATGGTGAAAAAATATTGAAAAGTGATAAAATGGAAAAGACAAAGCGCATGTACTGCACTTCCGACATAAAAACTGGGTATGACATTTCGATGTAGGGGGCAATTAATTCCATTTTTAAAAAGTCTGGCGGGGAATTAATTTTATTTAAAAAAGTCTAGGTGGGTAATAGGACCCCTGCAAAGTTCAGTATGCTCAACTGGAAAACCGATCAAAGTTCAGGTATTCTTCCAACGTCACCATGACTATGTCCTTCCTACAACTATAAATAGAGATCTCATAAATTAGAAAAGGGAGAAACAATTCTAATGGGAAACAAGAGAGATTGTGGATTAAATACCATAGACTTTTCTACAAATTCAACCATTTAATATCAACATCACAAAATTCAA
>NW_025879057.1:0-1210 GCF_002878395.1 Capsicum annuum
ACAGTGGGTCAGGAAAAAACAATTTCACGGATCTGAGCCAATCTCCCCATGGTCACAGTAAGAAAGTTCATACTAAAAAATTTGGTCGTGATTCAAGACGGTATGCATATCATTTTGCTGTAGCTTCCTTTTTCACACCTAAACTGATGTTTTAATTTCCATTTGCTTGTCCAAAGTAATGACGAATATTTTTTCACGGCAGAGACCTTAGCATTCCAGTGTTGATTCGAACTATTAGAAGATTGACAAAGGAGAAGGTACAAATGGCTTCTGAAGTTTCAAGCATGCTACAGAATCAAGTTGCTGAAAGGGCTTCTGCTAAGGAAAAAGCCAGCATATTACAGGCAGAACTAGATTCACGGACACGAAGATTGGAGACAGAAAAGAATGAGTTACAATCAGTAGTGGAAAAGGAGTTGGATAGAAAATCCAGTGATTGGTCTCTAAGACTTGAGAAATACCAAATTGAACAACATAGACTCTGTGTAAGGGCGAGGGAGCTTGCAGAGTAGAATGTCTCTCTACAAAGGGAAGTCTCTTCATTTAATGAGAATGAAGTAGATCATAGAATCAAGATGTCATTTTTGGAGAAACAACTTAAAGATTTGTCTAAGAGAATAGAGCAAGTGTCAGAGGAGAGTCAAAATCTAAGGCAGCAGCTCACTCAGTTACAAGAGAAATATCGAGTAGCTCAAGACAATAGAGATTATGTCCGGGACAACTACCAAGAAAAGGTTGAAGAGCTTAAATCGGAGACTTTGCTGACAACTATGCTAAGGGAGAAGCTCTATTCCAAGGAGATGGACATAAAGCAACTTCAGGCTGATCTAGCCACAGTAGTTAGAGGTAACGACATTCTCAAATGTGAAGTAAAAAATATGTTGGACGCTCTTTCTTGTGCCACACACAAGTTGAAATATCTCGAGCTTCAGGTAAGCGGGCAATGTTAAGATCTCGTTGCAACGGAATAGTTTTTATTTTTCAACTTTGGATACCTTGTCTTCATTTATGATAGCCTGTTTGCATGTTACTCTCTCTGCATTACATTTCTACTTTTGTTTGATATTAGGTTCATCTTTGTTCCATCTGAAGTTCACGGTTTTCTTTATGAACTTGTATACATGAGTTGCTGGCATGTGGTAGTCTTCTGCGACATGTCTGAACGCCTTAATGTGTAATCACTTGGACCAACCAAGAACATGATAAACTT
>NW_025879058.1:0-1425 GCF_002878395.1 Capsicum annuum
AAGCCCATCCTACCTGTATGCTAAAGAATGCCCGCTAAAGATTGCTATATTGGAGATTTTTCCTTCTGAAAAGCCTCTGCACGTTAGCACCTTATAGAAATAGTATTCTAAACATTAGTACAAGGATAATGATACCCAAATTGAATTTTAATGCTTTGGTTCCAAAAATCAAGTTAAAATCCCATGTGAGGCCTGCTTGCTAAATCATAACTTTAAAACTGTCATCATGTCTCTCTGCGCTCAAGGATCATTTATCCACAAGAATAAGTAAATTCTAAGTTCAAAACACAACCTAATCAAACCATAAATATGCTATAGATTTATGACAAAAACGGATAGTTAAATTAAGAATTAGAAGAAAATGTAACAAGGACTATGATAAGGAAATGACTTTCTCGATCTTACCAATACTCCACGATCACCCAAGTATCACTTTCCTAAATTCTCCATGTTTTCAAGGGTTTAGTGGACGTTGAGACTTGAAAAATAAGAGAAAAGTGAGTGAAGAAGGGAATATAATGTGCCTATAGTTTCTGCTTAAGGAATCACTTTACTACTTAAGTCATTAATGCTAAAGCAGCATATTATCACTGAAGTGATCTTTGTATTTGGCTGACCTTCGCTAAAGTGGGCAATAAATCACTTAGGAGATATCTGATAAAGTGTTTAAGCCTTTGCTAAAGAGATATGATGGACTAGCTTGGCATCTAGCGCGATTCCTTTAACACTTAAGCAACCACCCTTTAAGCGACTAAAGGTCCACTTAAACGGTTGTACCAGCTGAAACTTGCTCTTTTCCATTCATCCATTGACCCATTGAAATTAATTTAGAATCCCATAAATGTAAACAAATATGCCACACTATTAATTTCGGTATTTTAACGCAAGGGCATCGTTGAAATCTTCATCCAGAGTTGTTTTGATGAAATATAGGCCTCACACCACAAGGACTTTATTACCAAAATCATCCAATAGATGAAAATGAGTCCAAAAGCTTGAGGACCCAAACTAAAGATCCTTCTATCCTAAAATCAATGTTTTGGATCTAATAGAACTATTAGAATGTACATGCGATGTTATTAACCTAAATTTAACATCCAGTCGTGGAATGACCCTTTAGGTTATTTTCTATGTTTTTACATATTTTTTCCTTTAGATCTTCTTCATAGCTGCCTCAAGTCATTTATGACTTTCTAGGTTGACCTTTGGTTCAGGTCCAGATTAACCCAAGCTTATTTCAACCTATTGGTGTGAAGTTGGACAATTGGAAATTAAGTGCGAGACCCATATTTGGTTGGAACGACATTGGATGGAAAGTTCGAATGTTTCATGATTTCTGGAACATCAAAGTTGGTGTGGTCGCATATTTTGATTAAATAAAGGGGATTTTGAATAAATCCTGAGGGAATGACAAAAACTTGGAAA
>NW_025879059.1:0-4564 GCF_002878395.1 Capsicum annuum
TTTTTTTAACAGGAGCGAAAAACAATTGCTGAAATAAAAAGACCATTTTAAAGAGAACTTTAAAATGCCTACAGTATTTGTACATTTCCATGCCTCTTAATAGTGACAAACCTAAAAAGTTGAAGGCAGAGGGATGAAGTAGATAAATCAGGATACTGAAAACATAATCTAGCAGAAGTGAACTGTCATTGGTCGTATGACTTAGTTCTTTCTTTCTAATCAATTATTTTCCTATTTTGATATGGAGGTCTGTTTTTCTCGACTTGTTACTTTTTGATACGAGCCAAATGGCCATCTATGCTTTTGAAGATGTCATTGGATGCCAACACATAAAGACTCAAGACTTGATCACCTCGAGGATACAAGAACATGCATGGAGGACCCGTTTTGAGCATGACATAAGGTAAACCCATGTGTGGAAGATTGCGTGGGGCTTACCTTTGATGCCAACCCGAGACTACAAGTGTTGAAGAATGACCCTATGGTTGTGGAGCATTGAAGAAGAACCCTTCATTAAGGGTGTTTTGGGGATCACACTTTGTTAGAAAGACACTTCATGGCCACCCCTTTCACTAAGGGTATTGTGGTCATTTTTGTTATGTAATAAGCTAGCCTCTATATAGTTTTTTATTAAGTCATTTGCTCTTTAGCTTTGGAAGGATAAATATGTGAAAGACTTCTTCTTTCTTTGAGAGTGTAACACCCTTAGTGTAGGGCTTGGATAAGCCATTAGTATAGGGCTTGGAAAAGCCAATATTGTTCTTTGCTTGGAAACGGTGGATCTTGAGGTGTTTTATAGAGGTTTTACAGTTTTGATACACTCTTTAGTTGCTACCTAATGGGTTCTCTTTGTGTCAAGTTAGCTATCTTTTACTCTTTTTAAGTTTATGTTTGCTTTTTGTATCGTGTTGTTGTCTTGTTGTTGCGGGCAAAGGCTTGTGATTGTGGATTGTTTGCAGACTTTTTTGATGTTGTAGAAACCGTTTGGTATCAGAGAAAGGATTGATTTTGTTCCAACAAAATCAATCTTGGGCTTGTTAGTTGAAAAACAAAAAACAAAAAGTGTTGAAATCCGAAAATCTCAAAAAAAGAAATCTGTCCCGTTTTAGTTTTTGAGCTGAAATTTGAGACTTATTTTAGGATATTTTAGTGTGTTTTGTTGTTTCTTGTGTTAGTTCCTTCTTCACTAAAACTTATAGAGTCTAGATCTAAATTTTGAGTCATGTTTGAACTTTGAAGGTTGCTGTTTTTTGAGGATTGGTGGCTTGAAAGAGTGTTGTTGAAGTTTGTTCTTGAGATTGTGGATTAAAAACATTTTTTTTTAATGTTGTTGTTGAGGGTTGGATCTTGAAAAATGTGTTGTTGATGTGTGAGATCCAACTTGAACTATAGAACTCCAAGATTCAAAAGTTGTGTTCTTGGTGTTCTTCACCATCATCATATTTTGTTGAAGAGAAAATGATTGTTTGATCTTAGAAATTGAGAAAGAGAGTGTGTCTTGTTGTTAGTCTTGAAAGACACAACTCTAAGGACAAAAGGGTTTCAAAAGTTGTCTTGCCAAAAGGGAGAAAGTCCACCTACCAAGACTTACAAAAAGGGAAAGAGCCAAAAGTCTTTCAATAAGGTGTTTAGCCAAAAAGGTGCAAAAAAGTCAAAACTTTTTGAACTTGAAAAAAGGGCTTCAAAGTCTTGTTGTTACTCTCCCATAGCCGAAATTCCACCATTCCCCACTTGAAATTTGATCAGTACAATTTGAAGATAAGAAAATTTCTCAAACTTTCAACAATTTTAATGTCCAATAGGAGGTTTCCATGTCATCACCCTAAAAAACGTCCCTTAGGCTCAAAATTTCAGATTTCTAAGTTTCATTTCTTGTTTATTTAGTTTCAATTTTCTTGATCCTAGTGCTAATAGACAAACTAGTAATCACCTACTAGGTTGTTAATTAGTTTTTGAATACGATTCTTTCGTGTCTTCGTTATTTGTGAGCTTTTCTCGTTTGTAACTCACAGTAACTTCTTTATTGCAAGTTCGTAAGTGAATTTTGTTTTGTGTGTTGAGTCAATCAAAACAAGAATCCATTCCGGCCGCCAAGTAGGATTGACATCTTATTGACTACCGGAGTATAAGCAACTTTCAATATTCACCGCTCCAATTGTGAGAATCACAAAGGTGAGTGTATCGAGTGTTGGTAAGGAGCTTTTACTCTTGTTTGTTTTCTTTATTTTTTTTTTATTTTTTTTATTTTTATTTAGGTACCATGGCTGCCCATAATTTTAAGGCCACGTGTAATCGCATCCATGACAATCTTGAAGATATGCAGCGGCACATTGAAATTATACGCCAATTGTTATCCAAACTCTTGCGTCAAAATCCAATTGTCCAAACAACTTGTGATGAGAGCTTCTCGAAGGAAGTTTCTGCCCAAGCTTCTGATGGACTTTCACATCGATGTAAAGACGAACATACTCATAAATGTCAAGGTAAAATAGCTAACTCTTACACTTTTGTACATGCGAATGATAATTGTGTGGCTAGTAGCCCATTGAGTGTGAGTTGTAGCTTGCCTATATGTGAGTCTATTATTTCTTTGCCACTTGATGATGATGTACTTGTTATGAGTGTGTATACACTAGTTGATCCTATTGATGACCGAATCGACCCTTCTTGTAAGATCGATTTATGTCCACCTAGTGTTGAAACCATTGTGCTGAATGAAAGTACATTGTGCGGTGAAATTTATGTTGATCAACTTTTGTGTGAAAATTGCTCAACACTCGAGGAAGTGTGTGAAGTGATTAATGAATCTCAAGTATGTAATGACGTTGAAAATGTTGATCAAAGGAATAGAAGTGAACCCGTGAGCTTGCCCTTTGATTATCATATTTTCTTGGCTCATAGGGATAATCATGTGCTTTAAACATCTTTAAAACTTGATAATGAACTTTTAGAGAGTGAACTTACTTGTTCCAAATCTTCTCGCGGGATAGATCATGATCTCTTTAGATATAATGTCTTGTTTGAAGATGGTATAATCACTCCCAATGAACCTAGTGGTGAGAGTGATGGTATAGATTATCTTGAAGGCTATAGCCTATATGCAAACCCACTATAGTGTGACAAAATTCCTCCTAAAGATGGGAATCTCTTTTTGCAAGATGAGAGTACTCTTAAGGGTAAGGAATGTATATTCTTTCTTGACAGCCTAAAGGCAAAGGTGTCATTAATTCCTTGGTGTAATTTTTCTAAATGTGTATCCTTGCTTGACTCACTTTTGCTTAAATTGCATGACTCCTAACTTGTGGATGCCAAGTTGTCTATTTGTTTTAAGAAAAGAGTGTATGCTCTTAAATGCTTTGTCTTCACCCGTGCATGTCTTTACACTTGATTCTTTCCTATACTACCTCTTTGCCTATGATGACATCCATGCTAGTTTCGGGTTTGCATTAAGTAGAGGTATAGGTTTTGTTGGTTGGCCCACTTGTTTGAATGACAAAGTTATGCGGGATTGGTGGACTTTGATACCAATAGTGGAACCACATTTGATAAGGCCACTTGAAGAGGTAATGAAACAATTGTGCTTTATGGTTCCTAAAGCAAGTGTAGCCTTACTTTTTGGACTTAGTGATACCATTACGACTTTTGTAGTTTCTTCATCTCTTGATACTTGTCATAGCCATTTCCTTTGTAACATTCTTACTAAACTTTTCTTTACTAATACAAAGGATTCATGGTTATATCTCAAGTATGTACCACCTTGGCATGATGATGTTATTTATGGTACAAACCCTAACCCTTATGCCATGAGAAAGTTGTGCTTGTTTGTCCTTTCTTTAGTTTTGCAAGGTATGGATTGAGGTCGAATCCTTTTCAAGAAGGGGAGGATGATACGAGCCAAAAGGCCATCTATTCTTTTGAAGACATCATTGGATGCCAACACATAAATACTCAAGACTTGGTCACCTGGAGGACACAAGAACATGCATGGAGGACCCATTTTGAGCATGACATAAGGTAAACCCGTGTGTGGAAGATTGAGTGGGGGCTTACCTTTGATGCCAACCCGAGACTACAAGTGTTGAATAATGACCCTACGGTTGTGGAGCATTGAAGATGACCCTTCATTAAGGGTGTTTTGGGGGATCACACTTTGTTAAAAAGACACTTCATGGTCACCCCTTTCATTAAGGGTATTGTGGTCATTTTTGTTATGTAATAAGCTAGCCTCTCTATAGACTTCTATTAAGTCATTTTCTCTTTAGCTTTGGAAGGATAAATATGTGAAAGACTTCTTCTCTCTTTGAGAGTGTAACACCCTTAGTGTAGGGATGAGATAATCCATTAGTGTAGGGATTGGAAAATCCAATATTGTTCTTTGCTTGGAAACGGTGGATCTTGAGGTGAGTTGATACCCTTGGAGGTCACCGTAAGAAATTGGTCCTTGTTAAATTGTTTTGTAGAGGTTTTAGAGTTTTGATACACTCTTTAGTTTCTACCTAATGGGTTCTCTTTGGGTTAAGTTAGCTATCTTTTACTCTTTTTAAGTTTATGTTTGCTTTTCGTA
>NW_025879060.1:0-7625 GCF_002878395.1 Capsicum annuum
TAAAAATTCATACTTTATATCATAAACATGCATAAATCATTTGGAAAGCTGGAAATTTCCTCAATACTCATAAAAATATACTCATACTTATAAAATTCAATTTCTAAAATATTCAAGGTCTCATAATCTCATGAACAACCACATAGGGTATAAATTCATACTTCAAATTCATAGAAAAACATTTAAAATTATGTATCTCTATAAATTAGAGCAAATTTTGGGCACAAGAATGGAAGAAGTGTTCTTGTTCAAACCCCACATACCTTAATTGACTTGATTTGATGAAAAAAGCTTGAATCTTGGATAATAAACTTGAATGTAAAAGCTTGAACTTTTAATACTTTGGAGATGATCTTGATATCATTCTTGAATTTCTTGGATTAGAAATCCTAAATTCTTGATCTTTTTGTTGAAGAGAAGAAGATGGAATTGATTATTCTTGAGGGAAAATTGGAGAATGGGGGCAAATAATGCCCCATTTGAAGCCTTAGGTCGTGTTTTTATGATCTGGGTTAAGGTGGAAATAGACCACATTTCCCCTTATTACTTTAAATAAGAAATTCATAACCCGCATCCTGATTTTTCCCTTTAGCGCGACGCGCTACCATAGCGGCAGCTCATTGCCTCACACTAAAATGGCTATAACTTTTTGCTCAGGTATCAGATTTTTGCGAAATTGATATCGTCGGAAATCTAATTCAATTATCTACAATTTGGTGGGATTGGGGATGGAAATTTCCACATATATAAAATGTTATACATGTTTAAAGTAGACCCTTGTAGGATTGAATGCCAAATTTTGGTCGAATCTAATGTTCTTAGCTCCACTTGGCTCTAAGTTACTTCTATGAACATTATTCACCTAATAAGGACTTCACATACTTAGGATTAAAGTCATGACATAAAAATTCAAATTATGGATCAAGAGTGCGACAATTACACCTTTACCGCGATGCGTTGAAATCGCATTAAGGTACTAGAAAAGGACGAGTGCAAATTTGCACTCTGGCGCGATGCGATGCTATCGCATTGCGCCACTGGAAATAGATAATTGGGAATTTAGAACTCTTTGTGATGCACCAATATCACGGAGGTCCACTATAATGTTAAGATTGCCATTTTGTCATCCACCGCGATGCGGTGAGTGTCTAGATGGAACACTGCATTACTTATAATGATCTAACTTTTTCACCGAGTGTCAGATTTGGGAGAATTTGATATCGATGGAAAGCTTATTCAATTTCTCACATAATGGAGGGTCTAAATTGAGAAAATTTCATATGAAATAAAGGTTATTTATTTTTTAAGCACACTCTTAATATTCTAGGAATAAATTTTAAGCTAGGAAAAATACGGAGTGTTATAATATCTCCCCCTTGGGAATATTCGTCTTCGAATGTGGATAATTAAGCTGAAAATACTGAGGAATCTGAGGTTATAAGCTATCATACACAATTAAAATAAACTTAATAACTGGATCTTAAACATAATGAGTCACTGAAATGATCTGCGAGTGCATGAATTCTCATGAAAATATCTATATGGCTGATGTAGAAATGAGGGGGTCAACTTATGAGTAACCATGACTTTAGGCTAGATCTGATTTCTTGAGAAAATGAATGAGAGGTTTATGACATGAAAAACTCAAGGTATTACAACATCTCCCCCTTGGGATCATTCGTCCCCTTATGATATTGATTTGATTAAAATACTAGAAAAAGAATGAGATGACAAATGGGAAGCTTAAGAGTTGAATCATGACTGATCATCTAGATTCTAAAACTGGTACCCAAAATGCGACATGATTCTCATGACCCCGAAGGACTACAAGCTAACCCATGACTGATATTTGTACCTGTACATTGCATAACATTATGTAAAATGCGGAAATAGTAGGCTGAAATATGCCATAAGGTTCAAAAACTGAATAAAACATCTGATAAAACCACATCCAAATAATGTGGTATCATAATACCAAAACTAAAGTAAATGTCTGAAAATACTAAAGTATGAATTTAGTCTGAAAGCCTCTAACTAACTGATCTGTCTGAATAAGGAGTTGATGGGACATGTGCCCAACTAACTCCATCCACTGAAAACTAAGCTAAAATAATGAAATAAATAATCATATTGTCCTTGAATGATGAAAATTCACTGCTAAATCTGGCTACTAAAATCTGGAATGCTACTGATGCTCTAGAGCTCGTACTTTTTAACCTATAGTATAAAACAAAATAGCGTAAATACTTTAGTACAATTGAATGTACTGGTATGCAAGTGAGGTAGGATAAATGCAAAGGGTTTATATGCATGAACAATACTAGCTGACTAAATAACCTAAACGTGAGAAGACATACATGAATACGTGAACTGTATCTGAGTTCGTGAGATTACTGACTTCTGAGTTTGGATACTGATATCATGAGTTACTGATAACCGATATAACTGACTTTGAGAAACTATTTCTGACAATCTAAGGTCTGATGGAACTAGCTGAGTTCCGTACTATTCTGAGTTGACTATGTCTGACAGTCCTGAAGGCTGTAGAACTATCAGAGTTCTATTACTGAGACTAAGACTGAAACTGTAACTATGGGAAGTAGTCATCTAACCAACATGCCCCAAATAAAGGATTATAGCTGAGGCTGTTTTGAACATCAATGCCCTCTATAGGGACTACAACTGATGGGTCACCTATGCATTTCTTGAGCAAAGAGACATGGAACACTGGATGAACTGAGGCTAGATCTGAAGGCAATTTGAGCTCATAAGCTACCTTGCTGAAATGACTGAGAATTTTGAAGGGACCGACATATCGGGGACTGAACTTTTCCTTCTTCCCGAATCTCTTCACTCCCTTCATAGGAGAGATCTTTAGATAGACATAGTCAATAATCTCGAACTCGAGATCCTTTCTGTGCATATCTGCATAAGACTTTTGTCGGCTCTAACCTGCCTGAAGTATTTCTCTGATCAACTGGACTTTCTCTAAGGCATCGAATACTAAGTCAGGCCATATGACTGAGGCCTCACTAACTTTGAACCAACTAATTAGAGATCTGCACCTCCTACCATAGAGAGCTTCGAATGGAGCCATCTTTATACTGAAATAATAGCTGTTTTTGTATGAAAACTCAATCAAAGGCAAGTAGTCATCCCAACTACCCTTGAAATAAATTGTACATGCCCTTAGAATATCTTCTAAAGTCTGAATGGTCCTTTCTGCTTGACCATCTGTCTGAGGATGAAAGGTTGTACTGAGATGAACTTAGGTACAAGACCCTTTTGGAATACTTTCCAAAAATAAGAGGAGAACTGGGTACCTCTATCTGAGATAATGGATAACAAAACTCTATGCAATCTGACTAAATCTCTGGTGTAGAGTTTGGCGTAATCCTCAACAAAATAAGAGGTATGGACTGGAAAAAAATGAGTTGATTTGGTCATTCTATCTACAATGACCCAAACTAAATCTGCTGATGACGAGTATGAGGCAAACCTATCACAAAGTCTATGTTCATTTTTCCCATTTATAAGTGGAAATATTAAACTCCTGCATAGGCCCACTAGGCTTATGATGTTGTATCTTAACCTGCTGACATATAGAGCACTTAGCCATAAACTCCACAACATCTCTCTTCATCCCACTCCATAAATAGATCTCCCGCAAGTTACGGTACATCTTAGTGGCCTCTGGATAAATCGAGTAGCGCGCTTGCCTTAAGTCATCTACACATGGAACACACAGATGACCCGAACACCTCAATACACCATCTCCCCCTTGGGAGAAAACGTCTATTTTTTTATCTCTGACCAACTTTTTCAACTTAACAAGACTAGGATATCTATCTTGCTTTTCTTTCATCTCAGAAACTAGGGATAATTCTAAACTTATCTGAACCCATATATCACCATCCTCTGAATCGACTAAGTGAACGCCTAGTCTGGAAAGCTAATGGATTTCTTGAGCTAACTTTTTCTTAATGTCCTCAACATGAGCAAAACTATCCATAGATAGTCTACTGAGAGCGTCGGCCACAATGTTGGCCTTGCCCAAATGATAATGGACACTCATGTCATAATCTTTCAAAAGCTCTAACCACCTTCTCTGATGTAGATTGAGATCTTTCTGAGAAAAGACATACTGAAGGCTCTTATGATCTGTGAACACATCTACATAAAACCCATATAGATAATGCCTTAAAATATTCAAGGCAAATACTACGGCTACTAACTCAAGATCATGAGTAGGATAATTCTTCTCATGAGGTTTAAGCTGTCTGGAGGCATAGGCTATGACCTTACCATGCTGCATGAGGACATAACCCAAACCTACTATGGATGCATCACAATACACTATGAACCCATCTAGACCATCTAGAAGAGCTTAGACTGGAGCTGAGGTAAGTCGAGTCTTCAACTCCTGAAAACTCTTCTCGCAAGGATCTGACCAATGAAACTTGACTTTCTTCTGAGTCAATCTATACATAGGGGATGCAATAGATGAAAATACCTTAACAAACCGCCTGTAATAGCCAACCAAATACCTGATAAAAAGACAGGTCTGGGCCAGTTTTTTACCGCTTTGGTCTTTTAAGGATCAACACTAATGCTATCACCGGAAATGATATGACTAAGGAATACTACTGACCTTAGCCAAAATTCCCACTTACTAAATTTGGTGAACAACTGATGATCTCTGAGAGTCTGAAGTACAATTCTGAGATGGTCTGCATGTTCACGCTCATTGCAGGAATAGACCAGAATATCATCTATAAAGACTATGACAAACATGTCCAAGTACTACTTAAACACCTGGTTCAACAAGTCCATGAAAGCGACTGGGGCATTGATAAGAACAAAGGACATAACTATGAATTTAAAGTGACCATACCAAGTATGAAAAGCTATTTTTGGAATTTCACATTCCCTAACTCTGAGCTGATAATAGCCTGATTTGAGGTCTATATTAGAAAAATAGCTAGCACGTTGAAGTTGGTCGAATAAGTCATCGATTCTGGGAAGAGAATACTTGTTCTTGATCATGACTTTATCAAGATGATGGTAATCAATACACATTCTGATAGAACCATCTTTCTTGCGTATGAATAAGTTTGGTGCGCCTCACGGAGACACATTGAGTCTGATGAATCCCTTATCTAATAAATCTTTCAACTGCTCTTTCAATTATCTGAGTTCTGCTGGTGCCATTCTATATGGAGAAATAGATATATCCTGAGTATCTGGAAGAAGATCAATGCCAAAGTCTATTTCCCTTTAAGGAGAAATTCCTGGAAGATCTTCGGGAAAGACATCTGAATATTTATTGACGACTGGGACTGATTCAAGACTGGAAGTTTCAGAGCTGGAGTCCTTGACATGAACAAGATGATAGACACACCCCTTAGATATCATTTTTTGTGCCCGAAGGTAGGAAATAAGCTGACCTTTGAACGCTGAAGTACTACCCCTTCACTCTTGGATGGGTTTATCAGAAACTAAAGCTAGACTATTCTATTTCTGCAGAAGAATATGGCATAGTAGAAATGAAGCCAATCCATGCCTAGAATGACATCAAAATCCGTCATCTCTAATTCAACTAAGTCTGTTAAAGTGGCTTTCTGAAATATCATAACCGGACAGTTCTTGTATACCCACTGGGCTATGATGGTTTTACCCACTGAGTAAAGACTAAAAAGGGCTCTGCTAGAATTTTGGGAATGGTTCCAAAATCGCCTGCTATATAGGGAGTAACAAAACACAAAGAAGCTCCTGGATCTAGCAAAGCATAAACATGCATATAATAGATCTATAACGTACCAATAACCACATCAAGAGAATTTTCCTGATTTTTCCAGGACTGGAAAGTATAAAGTCAATTTGGGCATTGCCCACTAGTAGCACTGGAGGTGGCACCCTAAGGGTTTGGGCGACCGGACTAAGCTAAGGAATGGTTCTGCTAACCTTGAGGACCTGGCTGAGGACAGTCTCTGACTATGTGGCCTGGCTTGCCACATCCAAAACAAATACCACTTCTAGCTCTGCAAATACCCTTATGGTGCTTGCCATAAGTCTAGCAAAAAGAATGGGTGTGGGCACTACTAATACTTTCCTAAGACTTAGAGCCTGGCACTCTATCTCTGTTACCATCTTTGTAGGAGCTAGAGCACTAGCTGAAGAAGGAGCTGGAACTGATGACTTAGGATGAAACTGAGAACGGTTTCCTCCTTCTGATTTGGGATGAGCAAAGTTAAAACTACCTATCCTTGCTCTTTTATTCTACTTCTCCCTCATCTTAATTTTTTGCTCCTCTATCTGCTGAGCATGAGTCATAATCCTGGCTAAAGTTATGTCACTATTCAACATCGCAGACCTACACTCGTTGACCATGCTATCATTCACCCCAGAGACAAACTTACTCATCTTGGCCCTGCTATCTGCAACCATATGAGGAGCATATCTAGATAATTGAGTAAATTAAAGAGAATACTGTAGACACCTAATTTTGTCCCTCCCGAAGTTAAATTTTATTCATTTGTAGTCCATTTTACCACATACCCTCACCATATTCTACACTTTCCCCAAAAAATACAAAAATAACAAATTTTAATTAAATTCCTAACTAAGATTCTCTTATCCTAACAAATTCTATCCTATCCTAACCATCCCTACCCCCACCTCACCACTACCCTACCCCTACCCCATAGATATTTTTGATTTCTTTTTTTTCCTTAACAGAAAGGGGAACACCTGGAGCACTCTCAATATACCATTTATATACACACATGCAAAATGCATTGAGAGGGGGGAGCCACAGAGAAAAACACCTCACTATTGTTCACTCACATATATTGCAATACATACTAAAAAAAAATTTTGGAGGGAGACAATTAAGAACACAGCAACAATGCTCCTCCATTTTTTCATACTCATACCAGATACACCCACTTGATCATCACTACACAACACACTCACCATCCTCATTTATACCTCATAGTGAATGCACACACTCACACTCACCGGAGAAGAGTGGCTCACCAAAAAATCAAAACAGCTTCACAATCGACACTACATATACACATACTAGAGAATGAGAGATTCGAGCAAGAGAGAGATCAAAAGATTTGAAGAGAGAGTGAGAAGGGGGTGAAGAGCTGAAAAGGAGAGAAAATCAGAGAGAAATTATTTTTTTCTAGATGAAGTCTCACCGGAATGCCAATCGGAGAACGCTGCCAGTCGTTGTTGTTGTTGTCATTTTGGCAGTTTTTCACCGGAAAGCATTACCTATAGTCCGAAATTCATCAAAATTCAGTCCATTTCTGTCAAATTTCACAAAAAATTTCATCAATCGGCCAAAACTCTCTTTTCCCGTCACTATTTAAAAGCCATCAGAGTCCAGTGTAGCTTTACTTCGCAGTTTTTTGATTCGGGTTGGTAAAAATAGAGAAAAGGGTAAATTAAAGTTGGTTTGGTCATTGTCGAAGTTCAAATCGAGGGATTTTGAAAGCGGATTCTACCGGATTTAATCAAAATAATACATTAATTTTGAAAACGACATCGAGGTCCAATTCTATCTTCGCTCCCTCTTTAATTTTACGTAATCATGAATGATTTGTGTGTTTGAT
>NW_025879061.1:0-3121 GCF_002878395.1 Capsicum annuum
TGGTTAGTTGCTATCCCGTGAATAAGGATTATGTGAAGGATAATGTTTCGGCTAATAACTAGAAGATAGGTGAGACTAGCGAACTAGTGATTCTATTATAATAAGCGTTGGTTACCTAATTACGAGTAGTTGGGAAGTATTGACTAGATAGATATTCTATGGTGATATGACTGTTTTTATGAGTATTTTAGTGTATGTTATTTGGTAATTACTATTATGATGATATGTTGATACCCGACAAGGTCGGAGGATACTATTAATGATGTGTTGACATCTATAAAGACTGGAGGTTGATTACGATAATGATGGTCTAGATAAGGATAGTTAGCATGAGTTATGATATTGATTGTGTACTTTGCACTGATTCCTGCATGCGTATCGCCTATCACCAGTATGCACCTATATTTATCAGCCGATATAGGACGGTTGCATATATATGGGTGAAGAATATACCTTGTATTGTTGTATGCTGATTGAACCTTCCAAATGGTAGGGGTACGCATAGGCTCATCAAGGTATTTGGTTGTCCGTAAGTTGAGGACTAAGGAGATGGTGTCTGTGAAGATCCAGTGGAAGAATCATCCTATTGAGGAGGTTACTTGGGAGACCAAAGAAGACATGCGTAACAAGTATCCACATCATTTTGATGATTCAGATAATTCTTTAGTTTCCTTTCTTATCGCGTGTTTGCCCGTTCGAGGATGAACGGTTGTTTAATTAGTATCTGATGTAACGACCCGTCCGGTAGTTTATGAAATTTTCTCATCTTCTCTATTTTAGCACTATCCGTAGTTGGTGTACATGAATTATGACTCACGGAATTAGTAGTATCAATTCTTGAGGTGCTCGGAAGTTATTGAAGTCATTAGTTGAATTATTGAGTTTTAATAAAGTTAAATCCTTCATGATTGATCTTTGACCGAGACGACCTCGGGTTAGTGTCGTAGTATTTTCAATAAGTTTGGAATGTACTTTTTAGTCAATGTATATATTTAATGTATTTATATATATTTCCGAATAAATTTTGAGAATTTATTTAAGTTTTATATATTTAAATAATTAATTTAGTTGGTGGTTAATAAAAATATTATTAATTAAATTAGTAGTGGGTTATATCCACTACTCTCTTATTTTTTTTATTATATATAAGATTAGGGTAAAATATTATCGGATTAGTAACTATACACTTAAGTTATTGGAATAGAGAGAAAGAGCAAACGGAGGCGGCATAGAAGAAAAGAAAAGAAAAAGGGCATGTATAGAGGGAATTGGCTTACTGCGGAGGTTAGTTCTTGTTATGAATTGTTTAAGAAAAAAAACAGTTGTTAATAGTTAAACCAATTAAAAAATTCGACCAAGTATAACTTGGCAATGATGGTTGTAGGTTAGTGTAGTGGTCATTGTCAATGTTTGGCAGAAAGATTCATAAAGGACAAATATTATATGAATTGGAATTGTAACTTAGCCAATCATAGGTGCCAACAAAGAACCAGGTAATTATTTTCTATATATTAGTTCTCTAAATATTAATTCATAGACAACGATTACAGATTATTATTATTTATGTAATTCTGTAATTGTTTCATATTTTGGGATTAAGAAACTGAGGTTTAGGTTTAAGATTTTTAGAGTAAAAATTTATAAATGGATGTTATTAAATTCGTACACTTATGAAAATTATATATTTGAACAGATTTGAAACACTCAAAAGCTTTACGGAAGGATAAGATCCTTGAAAAGTAGCTTGCGTTCGGGTCCGTTGGTTGAGGTAGGCTACGGTTTAATTGGAGTTTAGACTCGACTTAAGTGTGTGTATGCTCCTAAATTGGATATGTGTGGATTGGTATTTGGACATGTTTGAAATTGTTGATGTTTGGATTGTAGATTCGTGTATAAATGTTTATTGAAAATTGACTTGATGGAATTGTCTTATGACTTTAAGTGTACTTGTAAACTTGATACATTGTGTTGTATGCTGTGAGGTTGTGCAAATTGATATTAATAATACTTGTTTATATTTATGTTGGATCGGGTACCACGCCGGTACATTTATATTTATGTTGGATCGGGTACCATGCCGGTACGTTTACATTTATGTTGGATCGGGTACCACACTGGTAAGTTTACATTTATGTTGGATTGGGTACCACGCCAGTACGTTTATATTTATGTTGGATCGGGTACCACGCCGGTACGTTTATATTTATGTTGGATCGGGTACCATATCGGTACGGTACATGAACATAGATTGTTCCCTGCAGGTCATGACTATTTGGGCAAAAGTAAGTCCCATGGCATGTGTGTACATATTTGTGTTATTTATGTGGATGTTTACAGTATGGTTGATACTCCCGATGGTTATGTGGCTTGTTTGTGAGCACTGTTTGACCTGTTGTTGCTGTATTGTTGATTTATTGAATATTTGTTGTGTAACGATGTCTGTCTACTTGTTATTTGATTTATGTTATGTACATGCTATTAAATTGAGTTGGCCTATGATACTTACTAGTACATAGTGGTTTGTACTGATACTACCCTGTACTCTTCTTTTGTTAAGTGTAAAAAGTGTTCTAGGCTCAGACATAACCTCACCTCTAGAGTTTGATAGCAAATCTTGATTCAAGGGTGAGCACTCCGTCTCCAGGCTGCCATGGGTCATCTTATTTCTTCTTGTCCATCTTTCGGGCAATGAAACATTCTTTATTTACTTTATTTTTGGATATCACTTTAGATATGATCTTTGTTAGTAGTTCTTGTACAATGACTTTCGGGTCTTGGGAATTTTAGTAAGTAGTTTGTTTGAATTTCCGCATTAATAATGATTAGTCCTGAATTATTGTTATTATGTTGAATTTTATAATAATATCATCTTAATATTGACTAAGTGCTTGGGTAATAGTTCGATTTAGATGGTTCTCCTACGGAAAGATTAGTGTGGGTGCCACTCATGGCCATTTGGATCGTGACATTATTCTTCTAATGTACCTGCCAATTTCTTCAATGTTATTCTTTCTCTTTTTGGGGGTATAAAATAAAAACATACCATTCAATTATATCCCGCTTGTTTTATTTGACAATAGTAATAATAAAAAAGGATATATGCAAGAAATTAATTAAAGGG
>NW_025879062.1:0-1167 GCF_002878395.1 Capsicum annuum
ACTAAAAATAGATCCATCAGAGCTATAATAGATCTATTTAAGTTACCCAATTTATCCGCACCCCAATTATTATTATCAATTATTTTTACAAATTGTTCAAAAGGACTTTCTATTTGTATTTTATTAATTATTTTTTCCTGTTATTTTATGTTTTGTTGCTAATACATATAGATTTTTACATCTTGCTGTAAATATTTTACTTTCTAGGGTTAGTTCTATTCCTGATATTTTCCAATATAATACTAATGATTTTTCTATATTTTTATATGTTATTGCTACTGAATAATTCACACTTATTATAAATTTAAATTTTTGGTATATTAAATTTCCTTTTATGGAAGTTATTATACTTTTTTTCTAAAGGTTTTATAATTCTATCATCTGCTAAATATAATTCTATTGGTGTATCTATTCCTTCTCTAAAACATGCTTCTATTTTTAGTTGTGCGTGGATATTTCTTAACTTCTCTAAACATTTTTATTTTTAGTGTATTTATTTTAATTTTATTAATGTTTATATCTTGGGGGGTGATTAGATGGTATTTGATTAAATGCTTTACTGTAATATTCTTTAGTTGTTTCTCTTAGTATTTTTAATTCTTGTATATTATTTTGGAGGTATTCTAACTATTCTATATATTTTATTCTAAAATATTCAATTAAATTCTCTTTCATAAGTATTTCTGTTAATCTTATTTCTTCCATATCTTGTCTCCAATATTTTAAATACTCATAGTCTATCATTTTATTCTAAAGTAGTTGTGATACTGCAAATTTCTTTGTAATAATTTCTTCTAGTTGTACTATATCTGATATTAAATTCTAGGTTATCTATTTCGTTTATTATCCTATCTTTTTCGTCTATGAATAATTCAAAATTTTTCCATAATTTGTTTTGAAGTTTCAAAAACTTCATATGGCTTCTTCAAAACAATCAATCGACCATTTTTTTATTTGTGTATTCGAAATGAATATTTCAGTATTCTTGCGTCATTCCGGTGTTTGGGTTAATGAAATCAACTATGTTGGCTATAAGAGTGATGAAATCGTGATCATCGAATATGTAACTTACAAAAAACTGATTTCGACAACTGATGAAGAACTGAAAATCGACAAAACTCGAAAAAAATTGAGGCTCGTTACAATTTCTATGCTAAAAAATCATAC
>NW_025879063.1:0-1203 GCF_002878395.1 Capsicum annuum
AATCAAGAGGTGAATTCTAAGGTATGAATATTGTTTGCCTTTGTTATCTTCCATATGTATATGTGTGATAGAGGATTATATGTATTGGTTGTTATTGAAAAGTGATGGAAATAGGGTTATGGACTATTTTGCATGGTTTGATTGTATTGAATTGTGGAAGGTGGATATGGTAATTGAGTTATGGAAGGTGGATATGGTGATATACTATTGAATTGATGATTATTTATGTCTATGGCTCAATTTGGTTTAATGGATTGGTTGGAAGGATAAATGAATCCAAACTTGATATTGGAGGATGTTGTATGAATATGCATGGCATGTGAATGTAATTGGAGTATAAGAGGGTTAAAGTGACACCCTTTATGGTGTAATTAAGGCTTACTACTTAACCACTAGTTTGGTGAATTCAAATAATTGAATTGTGACGTTTGGTCGCTAATACTAGATTGCTATATATGTTCATTGTAGATAAGTAATCCGAAAAGACGAGAAGTCCATTTAGGACTAGTATTGAAGGTTGGCAGTCAGGAATGTAAAGTATACTCTATACCATATCTTTGGCATGAAAGTGAACAATTGTTCTATTAAGAAAGTTTCCAAAGTTATTCAGTAACATGTGATCCATAATGATTTTCTATGATGTCCTATGTTACCAATGAACTTGTTTCCACCCTACAAGATGTCAAGACATTCCAATACTTACTTGTTTTCCAAATCTTACATATTTATTGTACTAATGAATGTCAGAATGTCAATGTGCTATTAATGACTCCAAAACGTTTCATTGATATACCAATAAGTTCCCACTTCATTGTTATGGCATTGATGATTCCAAAACACTTTATTGATGTGCCAATGAGTTCTTACTTTATTGTTATTGCATTGATGGTCTATTTATATGTCTGTTATTGATGTATCATTGTTTCAAAGTATCAAAAATGTGGTGGCGACCGAAATAACAATCTCAAAGATTAATTGAACTAAGTGATGGAAGTTCTCTCTTATCGGGTGGTATCCCAGGGGCATAAGCCTATCATGGGTCGATCCCTATTTATGTGTTTATGGGTGGTATCCCAGGGGCATAAGCCTAGCATGGGTCGATCCCGGTTGATATGTACTGGAGGCAGCCTAATGGTCACAGTACAGTACAGTAATGATTACAAAGATGATAAGAACGAAGGTAAAGTGATTGAATAAATACAA
>NW_025879064.1:0-4523 GCF_002878395.1 Capsicum annuum
CTCGAAATATAAGGACTCACCATAACAGAGGAAGCAGAACAGCATGCCCAAAGAATCACTGTCAAACCTGGAACTGAGCACCTGAACCTATATTAAGAGAAAATATAGCCCACATCCAAAGATGTAGGTCAGAACCACGGAAAGAAATCGAGTATATGGGGGTGTATGTAGTTGTATAAACATCATTATCATAAATATTTATAAGAGACATGTAGGATGTATAAAAAACTCACATAGCCTGAAGAAAATCATCATAAACATGAGAGGATGAAATAAGTACAATAGCACATGTGAGTAATCATACAATTTGTCAATCACTTTCAGTTCATCAAGAATATCAATTCTCATAATGTAAATATCATTAAATCTTTCGAAAGAATAACATTCACAATTCCACTTTCAAATCACTTCACCATTTACCATTGACACAAGGAAACACACACACACTGGGAGATCCTATAACCGACATAAACCATGTGAGCTACAAAGAGTCCAACGTACAACCCACATTAGGGAGAGCCGTCCTATCCTTTCCATTAGAGTAGGACTATCGATATCAAATCCGCACAATCTAGTGATCACTATATAAATCTGCCTCAGGCTCAATCGTATGGGGGCACATAGTTCTAGGGAAGCAAGGTCACTTTATACCGGCCACTCGGTGCTAAAGATTTCTCCTGGACTTAGCTCAGATCATTTCAAAGACAATCCACAACAAAACAATTTTAGTAATCTATAAATTTACATCGGGAGCCATCATGCTTCCCATCTATCAAAATCAACCACGTTGTGGATTTCTTTCACACTCGAGTTCAAAACAACTCCATTAATACCAAAATGTCAAATCATTTAAAATATCTCAAATATTCAACATCAACGTTCTTATAACACACACTTTGTGAAAAAACACAATTTCCAATGGGGATTCACGATCCAAATATCAAAATCATGATAAATATCATTCAAGATTCATGCTTTATATCTCCACACATGTAAATTCATCTTTCAAAATCATAAACATCAAGATTTCATAATAATCATCATAAGATATGGGTTCATGCTTCAAATTCATAAAAGTCAAATAAAAATCATTCCTTTGTAAAGAAAATTCCTTTTGGGCACAAGAACGAAACAGAGTTCTTGTTGAAAAATCCCACATGCCTTGAATGATGAACATTAGATCGATACTCATTTTTGGGATGTTAATCGTGCCTTTGAATGATAGTTCTTGGATTTCTTGAACTAGGAACTTGGAATCTTGAATAAATTTGCAGAATTAATTGTGAACTTTGGAGGTTCTTAAAGTTGGATATAGGAGCTTAGGGTTTTCTTTTTGAGGGAATTTGATGAAATATAACATATAATGCTTCTAATAGGCTTTAATATAGGGTTTGGATGGATTTTAGGTGAGAGGTAATGACCAAAAAGCCCCTTAAAATCATATAATTCTTGAATCTATCCTTTGGTGGACTATTTTTATAGTCTGAAGTAGATCAACCATAACGTTTTTCTTCGATATCCAAATTGGATGAAACCAATTTCATTAGAAAAAGGACTCTTATATCTTTCCATTTATATATTGTATCTCACCCAAATAATTGTGTACGAGGAGTTATGATCATTTAAAGTTAACCTAAAAATTCGCTTTTGATAGGCTAAAGTAGATCGACCATAAATTTTTGCTTCCATAGACAAATTGGATTAAACCAATTTCATTGGAAAGAGGACTCACAGATCCGTTGATATATAGTAGATCACCCAGATTATTATGTACAAGGAGTTATGACCATTTAAAATTGGAGCAAAAATACGCCAGGCCTCAGTACTTTTTCCTGCATGTTTTACTGTTCTTTACTATTCACGTTCAATCGGAATGTTCATAACTCGTCGCTCGGGTGTCTGTTTTGGATGATCTACATATAGTTGGAAAGCTTATTCGATACTCTACGCAATGGTGGGTCATAATCTAAGACATTATGCAGCGAAAATTTATAATTCATTCTAGAAGATAGAACCCAATACGTTTACGCACAAAATTTCAACGAAAAATTTCCCAGGTATTATAAAAATACTAGAGCACAATCCTTAAATATTATGCGTGCTCCTCTATACTCCTCAAATACATAATGATATCATCAATGAACACAATCACAAAGGAATCCAAGTAGGGTTTGAACACTCAGTTCATTAAATGCATAAATTTGGCTTGGGAATTAATCAAGCCAAATGATATCACCACGAACTCATAGTGACCATAATGGGTCCTAAAGGCTTGGGATATCCTCAACTCGAATCCTTAATTGATGGTAACTAGATCTCAAACCAATATTAGAAATTACCACTACACCCTGAAGCAATTCAAATAAATAATTAACATGAGACATAGGATAATTGTTCTTCACTGTCACCTTATTAAGTTATCTATAATCAATACATGTACGCATGAAACCATTTTCTTCTTCACAAACAACACAAGATATCCCCCATGGAGATAATTTTTATCAGATATAACCCATACTAAGAATATCCTGAAGCTGAAAATTTAGCTCCTTAAGCTCGGCAGGAGTTATACGGTAAGGTGCCATAGAAATAAGTCGGGTAAAAGGCTTAAGACCAATAGAAAAATTAATGTCATGGGCAGGGGGAATACCAAGCATGTCGATAGAGAACACATCAGGAAACTCATAAATGATAGGAACAAAGTCAAGTAATGGACTTTCCAAACTAGTATCAAAAATATAAGTGAAATAAGACTCGTAACGCCTCGAAATAAGCCTCCTAGCACACATATAATAAATAACCCCCATTAACTTCATGGATAACAACTCCTTACCCCACGACTAGGGGTATGTCAGGCATGGCTAAGGTAATAATCTTGTCAAAACTATTCATGACTATATGATAATGGATAACCAGTCAATGCTAAGGATCAGATCAAAATCCACCATATCTAGAATAATAATATCAATATCCTTAAAAGTCATAACATAGGATCAGACAATCGATCCACTACTAAAGAATCACCCATGGGAGTAGATACATGCAAGGGGACAGATAATAAATCCCAAGATAACTTTAACCATAGAGCATGATAAGCAGATACATAACAATAAGTTGATCTCAAATCAAATAAAATAAGGTTAGACTGATGTTACACCAAAATCATACCTATAATAACATCATCTAAAGTGTCATCCTTACGTCTAGCTATTACATACAACTGACCATTCCCGCCACCTGGCTGGGCTCTTATCTGACTTCCTATCCTTCCTACCTGAGAACCTACTTGAGTACCCTAGAAACTACCCCTACAACCCTAAGACCCACCTCTAGCTGAGAGATGAACTGCTCTAATAGGGGGATATCGGAGCTAAAGAAATAATTACCCCCCAACTAGGGAAAATCTCATAAATAGTGACCATGCACTCCACAACTATAGCATGTCAACCAAGTTAAACCAGAACTAATAAATTCATCTAACCTGAAATAACCACCATGTCTAGAATCACCAAAAAATAAACCTCTCAAATACTGAACACTGCCCTGACTAGGGTGATCACTAGAACTTGACTGACCTTCGTTAGTAATCTGAACCACTACTTGAATAGGTCGACTAAGATGACTCTAAGGATGATAGGATTTACATAGAAAATATATACAATAAAAATGGCTACCTCTATATCAAGAACTATTAGGGCTCCTACTAAAATTACCCTGATGTCTTGGCCTCTTATCACTTCTCCCATGGGCCTCACGATGTATCTCCTTAATAAGTTGAGAATGATTATGAAAAATCAACAAAATATCTACCCATAGCAACCAAAATTTAAGTAGACATACAAAGGGGAAGTCTCAACCCTCTGACAAAGCAACGAACTCTCTCGTACCCAGTATCCAAAATAAAAGTTGCATTCCTAACCAACTCATAAAAATGAGCCTCATACTCTGCAACAATCATGGATCCTTACTCTAATCTATAGAACTAATCTCTCAAAAGATCTCTAAGGCTACAAGGAATGTACTTCTCAAAGAACATATCAGAGAACTGAGCCTATGTCAAAGGAAAATCTCTAGTTGGTCTAGAATCATTATAACCTCTCCACCAATGTTGAGCAGTCAAATCAAACTGAAATATGGTGTAATCCACACCATGAATCACAACTACGCCCAAATTATGGAGCCTATCCTCACAATAAATTAAAAACTCATATGCATCCTCGCTCGGGGCACTAAAAGACCTATGCTAAGTCAATATCAAGGATCTACCCAACATCTTCTGCTCCTCGATAAACATAGAAGGTTGGGAAATCACTAGCTAAGAAAGTACTGGTAGATGAGGAACCTCAACTCTAGGAGTTGCAGCTATAGGTTGCATTTCTGCCTCATTACCACACTGATCCCAAGATTATCCACCATCAAATGGCACACCACTAATTAACCCCTAAATATAAACCAAGGCATCTCTAAAAACTGAAGAAAAATAAACCCTGATTACGTCTATGCTAGTTCATGGCCCATCGCTA
>NW_025879065.1:0-2584 GCF_002878395.1 Capsicum annuum
GATTTTATTAATGTCCCTTCGCCTTTTTTTCAAATTGTTATTTAATATACTTAAATTTAAATATTTTATATCGTTACGTTATTCGTACAGATATGCACTTAAGTGTTGGTTTAAGGTCCGACTGTGACCCCAAGTTAGGCGAGATTACCCGCTGAGTTTAAGCATATCAATAAGCGGAGGAAAAGAAACTTACAAGGATTCCCTTAGTAACGGCGAGCGAACCGGGAACAACCCAGCCTTAGAATCGGGCGGCTCCATTGTCTGAATTCTAGTTTGGAGAGCGTCCTCAGCAGCGGACCGGCCCCAAGTCCCCTGGAAGGGGGCGCCAGAGAGGTTGAGAGTCCCATTGTGCTTGGACCCTGTTGCACCACGAGACACTGTCTACGAGTTGGGTTTTTTGACAATGCAGCCCAAATCATGTGGTGAATTCTATGCAAGGCTAAATACGGGCGACAGACTGATAGCGAACAAGGCACCGTTGCACTAAAGCACCATGGCACCGGGCACGAAGGCACCGTGGCATCATGACACAGTGGGACGAAGGCACCAAGGCACCGTAGCACCATGGCACAAAGGCACGAAGGCTCAATGGCTCTATGTCACCAAGGCACCGTGGTGCCATAGCATAATGGCACCAAGGCACCGTGGCACCATGGCACCAAGGCAGCAAGGCACCATGGCACCAAGGCACTAAGGCACCGTGGCACTGTGGCATCGTGGCACCAAGGTACCGTGGCACCAAGGCACCATGGAACCATGGAACCACGGCACCGTGGCACCATGGCACCGTGGCACCGTGGCACTATGGTAGCAAGGAACCACCATGACAAAATCAAAAGAGCGTAAAACTACGTTCGATCATCCTAATATTTTCTTGATGTTCATCTATTTTCCTCACCGTTGCATGCTCATTTTTTTACATATCCACTCTAATTATTTATTTTAAATATATTTCAATGTTACCTCATATGTTGTGACAGTTTTCTTAATGTCCCGTCGCCTTTTAAATATTTTATATCGTTACGTTATTCGTACAGATATGCACTCAATTGTTGGTTTAAGGTTATTTCATTCTAATATTTATATTTTGGGGTTGTTACTTATCTGTTTTATTCTGAGCGATTTTTCTAATGTCCCCACGTTATTTTTATATTTTTTCAATCTTTTATTTAATATCCTTAAATTTAAATATTTTATACCATTACGTTATACGTACAAATATGCACTTGATTTTTTGTTTAAGGTTAGTTCATGTGCTGAGAATATTTCCCTAATGTTTTTATATTTTTATAAATATTTTTTCTATTTTCAAATTATTTTTACTTAATTTTTGAATTTTCATAAATGATATTTCAAAAAAAAATATTTTCTTAATGAATCAGCGGCGAGCGCTGGCGGGGGTGGCGCCCGTGGATAAGCCTCGAGGTGCCTTCATCTCCTCTGCTCCCCCCAAGGGCAGGCTATCATGTCAAGTGGGACTTGCTTCAGCCTTACAACGTCCGTATGGGCAGCAACGCACGACATCTATTGCTCAGCATTGGGGCCGATGCTGGGCGTTCATCGACAGAGCATTTTGAGGTACGACGCGTGAGTTGTGTTCGGTATGTGCGGTTAGGTTGGATCCCTACTCGAGCAGAAACGTCCTGACCTGCCTGCCATCTCATTTGGGGGCAAACGCAATTTAGGTTTGCTCGAAGTCGGTTACTGTGTTGCATACCTAATACCCAGGCATTATCAGGTTTTATCGATTGCCTTTCGCCCCTCGTATTTTGTGCACAGGGTGAATCGAAAGGCCGCCCTCATGTCCCATGCCTTCCCGCTTCATCGTGCAGTCATGGTCCCTGAGCGGCGGTCAGGATTCTCGGTACGTGGAGACATGTCGCAATTAGAGATTTTTGTGACCGTCGAGTGCAATGCTAGAGGCACGTCTAATGACAAACGCCAACGGACATATAGTGGCCTACCATGGTGGTGTCTTTGTTAAGTTTGATATTCATGCATCGGCACCATCGCCCCCAAAAAACCAAGGGCAGTGAGAACCAACGCACCATCAAACCAGGCACAAAGGCGCCATGGCACCAACGCATCATGGTACAAAGGCACCAAGGCACCATTGCACCAAGGCACCAGGGCACCGAGGCACCAGGGCACCGTGCACTAAGGCACCGTGGCACCAAGGCACCAGGCAGCAAGGCACCATGGCACCATGGCACGAAAGCACCGTGGCACCATGGCCTAGTGGCACGAAGGCACCAAGGCACCGTGGCTCAATGGCTCTATGTCACCAAGGCACTGTGGCGCCATGGCACCGTGGCACTATGGCACCATGGCACCAAGGCACCATGGCACCAAGGCACTATGGCACTATGGCACCAAGGAACCAAGGCACTAAGGCACCGTGGCACCATGGCATCGTGGTACCGTGGCACTATGGCAGCAAGGATCCACCGTGCCAAAATCAAAAGAGCGTTAAACTACGTTCGATCATCCTAATATTTTCTTGATGTTCATCCATCTTCCTCATCGTTGCATGCTCATTTTTTTACATATCCTCTCTAATTATTTATTTTAAATATATTTTAAT
>NW_025879066.1:0-1053 GCF_002878395.1 Capsicum annuum
CAAGAATGAAGTTGGTAAGTTCAAAATTAGTTTATTCTTGTGAGTTTAGCATTTATGTGTAGATTGTAGAATGATGAAATTATGGCTTTATCTCGAGGATATGAAGTAGACCATCATACTTAGAATACCAGCTTTGACCTAAGGGGTAGATGGTTAGTAAAGAACCAAACCGAGTTTTGAGAATTAGATTGTGATACATATCAATAATGAGTTATGATGAGATAGTGATCCCTTCTTACTCTAGAGTATTCCTTGGATTTCAGTCATTACAACACCAAATCCATCACTTGCTTGACAAATCTATGCCACAGGCCAATGCTTATACCTATCATGTGTACTCAAGCCCGTTCTCGGCTTCTAGCAAGCATGTAACAGCTTCACTCTGTGATACAAGTTATCTCTCATGAATCTATGAACTCAATTTTTATGTTGAATAGCTCATGATAAGTATAAATTCATGTTTCAGAGTATGACCAGTTTTTTAAACTCATGATACTAGTGAAGTTCGCATTGTATCATGCATGTCCTCAGCTTAGATTTCTTTAATGAATCCATTCCTTTGATATTTTATTCCTCGGGACAAAGATAAGTATTAATGTTATGTATTGTAGTTTTCGTGCTTCAGGTTCTTATGTGTTAGCCCTTCGATGACCTCTTCCTATGTTAAGATTGTGGCGATAATAGTAGATAAGCAATGGTTTATATGTGAGAGAGTTGATGACCCTCATAAAGAAAGATTATTTATGCTTTTCTATCAAAGGCTAAAGTGTGAAGTAAGATTGAGGCCAAGTCTTTGATACATGTCATGGTTAGTTAGAAATTGTGTGTATGTTTTTAAGAATAGTGCAAGAAAATTATCGTTGATAAAGGTTTAGAAAATATGCGAAGTATGCCTTTAGGGGTATTTGCCTTAACGTTATATGTAATTTTTAATGATAGGCTTGAATGTCATGTTGGGTGTAAGATAATGAATGCAATATGCACTAGTGAATCCATATCAAGAGTTTTAAATTAGTCATTGAAGTGGTAAGGCATGTTATACTTAGGGTGTGA
>NW_025879067.1:0-1164 GCF_002878395.1 Capsicum annuum
TTTTTTTTTTAATTCATGTCGCATTATGATTAGAATTTGTTTGTCCTAGTTCATATAGGAATACATTTTCTAATCTTAGTTTAATTTATTTGTTAGTATTATAAAGAGGGGTGTTCTATCACATATTTGATGTAAGGAGAATAATAGGGTGTTTGGTTGAGCTTTTTTTAAGTGACTTATAAGTCAAAAGTAGGTTGTTTTCTCAAGTAAAGTGCTTAAAAACACTTTTTAACTTTGTCAAACACCTTCAAAAATAAAAATAAAAAAGTACTAAACAGTCAAAAACACTTAAAAATAAGTCAATACAAACACCATATATAAGGAGAATATTTGAGTTTATTGAATAAAATATTTTCCTTCAAATTGGTATCAGAGCTTTTACCATTTTAATTTGGTAGAGAATCAAAAAGCTTTCATTGTCGGCGGGCGGCTATAAGTCATATATGCTGCTCGTCTTGCCAATGACAAATGACGGGCCAGAGTAAAATGAGAAAGAAGGAAAATTGAAAGTTGATTACAAGTGAATGAGAAAATTGAATATTGGTGACAAAGTGCATCAACGAGAGAGTTGGAGAAAAGTGTTCCAACAATTGAATGTTAAAGAGAAGTGCTTCAACTATTGAATATTGGAGAGAAGTGCTCCAACACAATCAAGAAAAAAAGTTTGAGATCTGGAGAGAAATACTTCAACAATTGAAAGTTGATCAAAGTGAAATGTTTCGACAGTTGAAGGTTGACTACTGAAATGCTTCAACAATTGAAGATTGGAGAGAAATTTTCCAACACAAATAAAAAATTAAAAATTAAAGAGAAGTGTTTAATGCAACAACAATGACAACTTTGAATCAAGGGAGAATATTGAAAATAATAAGTCAAAGATGAATTAGAAATCATTGGTGGTTTAGGATTTAATATTTGATATTATTTTAATTCATGTTTGATTATGATTAGGATTTACTTGTCGTAATTCATATAGAAATAGATTTTCTAGTCCTAATTTAATTTGATTGTTATTATTATAAATAGGGTTATTCTATGACATATTTGATGTAAGGAGAATAATAAAGAGTATTATGAATAAAATATTTTCCTTCATATATTAGAGCCACAACCAATCCCATCAAAGGTTGTGGCTCCGTCCTTAATTAGACATTTCGAGTTCGA
>NW_025879068.1:0-7245 GCF_002878395.1 Capsicum annuum
CTCTTATTTTTGGAAAGCCTTCCAAAAGGGTCTTTGTACCCAAGTTCTCCTTACTACAACCTTTCACCCTTAGACAGATGGTCAAGCAGAAAGGATACTCAAACTTTATAAGATATGTTTAGAGCATATTCCATTGATTTTAAGGGTAGTTGGGATGAGCACTTGCCCTTGATTGAGTTTATGTATAATAAAAAGTGTCATTCCAGCATTCAAATGGATCCATTTGAGACGCTCTATGGGATGAGATGTAGATCTCCTACTGGTTGGTTTGAAATGGGTGAGGCTGCTGTGGTAGGTCCTGACTTGGTATTTGATGCCTTAAAAAAAGGTTTTATTGATCAGTGAAAGGCTTAAACAACTCAAACCTGATAGAAGTCATATGCAAATGTATGAAGAAAAGATCTCTAGTGTGATATTGATTATTATGTGTATTTGAAAATCTATCCTATGAAGGGAGTGAGAAGGTTTGGAAAGAAGGGGAAACTCAGTCCCCGATATATCGGTCCTTACCGAATTCTCAACCATTTCGGAAAGGTAGCTTACAAGGTTGAGTTACCTTTAGAATTAGCTTCAGTACATCCAGTGTTTCACATTTCCTTACTAAAGAAGTGCATAGCTGGCCCAGTAGTTATAGTACCAATAGAGGGCTTTGATGTCCAAAATAGCCTCTCTTTTGAGGAAATTCCTGTCAAAATTCTTGATTATCAGATTCATCGACTGAGGAACAAAAAAGTTCCTCTAGTTGAAGTTCTTTGGTGAAATACATCTATTTAGGAAGACACTTGGGAAGAAAAAGCAGATATGCAGAACAAGTATCCTCACCTCTTCTCTACTAACTCAGACTCAGCCTAAGGTAACAGTTTTCCTTGAATCTATTCAGTTCCATGCTCAAATTAACTTTACAACTCTGTATCAATTAAGTTGCATAACATTCGCATATAATTCATACCTTCATGAAATAGCTTAGTCATGTGTCATGTCTTTAAAACTCAGCCATGCTTCAATTATACATATTTAGTATAAAATTTAAATATATTAGTAATTTCAATCATGTAATCATGCTTCTGTTTTGCATGTCCAGTATGTAAACTCATACTATCAGTATTCTCAGCTTAGTCTTATTCAAGGATGAATATTACCAAGGGGGAGATATTGAAAGACCGTGAAAAAAAATCCTAAGCTTAATTCATTCCTTTAAAGCTAGATAAGGGGTCCTAGACTTAAAAAATTTCAGCGAAGTGTTTATAGTTAGAATCTATTTTAGCCTTCATAAGTTAGCAATCTTATTTCAAGGTCCTTATGACCTTAAAATGTCAATTCTTGAATTAAATCATGATCGGGTGGTGTGTTAATAGGTCACTTTTGGTGAGTTTCAAATTTTTTAGACCTTATTTGAATTATGTTTGGGTGACCAAGATAGTGGGTCAATGCAATCTTGATGCATCATGGCGCTCATCGCATCGATAGATAATTTTTCCATAGATTTTAATGCAATTTCAGTGAACCAGCGTGAACTCGACACGACGTGTTGGTCATCGCGTTGATGTCATCAATGCGGTGCATCGGTCTGCACATCACTAGGCACGATTTGTGCTCTTTTAATTTCGCATCCAGTGGGGTAAATGGGTCTTTTTCCCACCTTATATCAGCCCCAGAACACAAGATTAAGCCACTTTAGAGACAAAATCCTTTCTCTATTCTCAAAATTACACAAGAACAAAACCCTAGGGCGTTTAGTTCAAGATTCAAGCTTCAAGAAATTCACCACAACTTTTGGAGAATTAAAAACCAAGGTATGTTATGTGTTCAGTCTAGGGTTCCCTTTTGTAATGCCCCAAAATCCTATCCGAGAGCATCACACGGTGCTTAAGACTACAAGTAGCCCCAAGATAACCCTTTGAGCCTGCTACTTAGCATAAAGCTTACTTAAAGTTAATGACAGCAAAATAAAGAGTCATGTCAAATCATGTCTAACTGAAATCCCATTGACTACTGTAAAGGTAACAAAATACTACAAATCTAAACATACTGACCATCTAGTCTGACAAAGCCTCTACTACTCAATAAACCAGTGAGCCATTAGGAAAGATCCCCAACTGACTCGAACTAAATTAAAAGCAGTATAAAAACTATTAAAAAAACTAAAGTGTCTGGAGATAGGTCCTCAAACCATGAGGACTCACCACAGTGGAGATGCAGACAAAGGTACTCGGAATCACTGACGCTGTTGGGACTGAGCACTTGAACCTATATTATGAGACAATGTTGCACACAGACATATACGTGGATCAGCACTTGTGAATGTACTGAGTATATAGGGGTGTATGCAGCTAAATGTAAATACAATAAATATTTATAGAAAACATATATGTCATTGTAGATGACTCACATAGCTTGAATTAAACTCTCATAAATCATGAATAATGAAACATGCAGTATAAATCACGTGAGCCATTACACTTTGTTCTAAATATTTATTCTTTCTTTGATATGAAGCTTGTAACTAGTGGAACTCTTAAAACGACAACTTTTAGAACATACACTTTAGTCTTTTGAAAACAAGGAACTTCTTTGAAAATCAAAGACTTAAAACCTTAAGAACTTTAAGACTTGAGACTCTAGGAAACTTGGGAGTTTTTTTTAACCGACATAAACCATGTGAGCTACATGGAGTCCAACGTCTTGATCACATTAGGGAAAGCTGTTCTATCCTTGCCATCGAGTAGAACCTTTACTTTTAGTGATCACTAGCTTAAACCACTTGGGGGTAAATCATATCCTATGGTGGCTCGTAGTTCTGGGGAATGAGACCTCGGACTCAAGCCCAACATGGTGCTAAGTACTACTCCCATACTAGGCCCAGAACTTTAAGGAAAATCAACCTTATATAATTCTATATTATGAAATGGTAGCAAATATGCTTCCTTTTAACTTAAATCACAAAATATAGATTTCTTTCTAAACTTAGGATCAAAATCAACTCTTTTCTTTAAACTTTGGTAGACTATCTTTAACAAGCTTTGAAACTTCAATGATATGGAGATATTAATACCATTCTTGAAATACTATAGAATATATCAAAATTCATTCTTGGACCTTAAAACATGTATGCATATTTAAGAAATCTCAATTCAAAAGAGAGGGTAAATCATGAATTCAACCTTAAGAGTATTCCAAACATCAATCATGGAATGAATATGCAATTTATAACATTAATTCTCAATTCAAATCATAAAATAGGTGTCGTATCATATAATTCAAGACTTGAACAAATACAAAATCTCATATACTTGAAATATAGCAATTTAGGAATAACTCATCTTGAAGCATTAAAATCTTTTAAGAGAGACCAAAACTTTGGGCACAAAAACGGAAGAAGTGTTCTTGTTTAAACCCCACATACCTCAAATTATGAACTTTGATGAATAAGCTTGCTTAAGACTCTTTATCGTACTTTTGTATAAGGGTTCTTGAAGCCCTTAACTTGGAAACCTTGAATCTCAACTCAATTTGTGAAAGATATGGTGGATTCTTGAGATTCTTGGAAGAGGTTCTGGGTACTTAGGCTTTTTGTTGAGAGAAAACTTGAGAAAAACCTAATAGAATACTTGTAAATGACTTTAATTTGGTGTTTGTACGGTTTAAGAGGCTTGAAAAAAGTTCAAAGTGCCCTTTTCAACTCTCGAACGAAGCTGAAAAAATTAAACTTGAAAACCCAATTTTATGGGCTAGCGCGACGTGCCACTATCGCGGTGAGTCACTGGAAATTGACAAATGGGATTCTTGGGGTCACCATGATGTAGAGCCATCACGTTGTCGCATTGGTTGGGACCTAGAACTTCAGCATAATGCACCACAATCGCGCTAGGCTACTGAAATTTGACAATTATCAAATAGACCCTCTCCGCGATGCGCCAAACACTAAAATGATATTGTTTTACGACTAGAACTTAAATTTGCCATAACTTCGTACCCGATTATCGGATTTGGATGGATCTTATATCTTTGGAAAACTAATTAAATTTTCCACACGATAAAATGTCAAAATTAGGAAAATTCTATATGTTTAAAATATTACACACTTAGGAAGTAATTCATTAATTAAACTTAAGGAAAAGTTTGGGGGTATTACACCTTCCACCCTTGGAGTTCAAGAACCTCTTTTAAAACTTCAAGATGATTTCTTTCATGAATTCCATGTCGAATTAAATTGTATTCATGATTATGATTTTATTTGGGTTCTAATATATGGTCAATTACAAGATTCATGTTAATTAAATAGCATGGGTGTAGTTATATGTAGTTTCTTATTGGAAACCCTTGAAATTGGGAGTTTGGAATTATGATCATGATGCTTGTATATTGACTAGTAATATGTGCAAAAACTATGCCATTCCAAGTGTTTGATATAATGTTCATGAGAGTTGATTAGTGAATCATGACATAATAGTATGTGTACAAGTTCATGCCATGCAAGTATTTGCTAAAATACCTCAATGAATGAATTGTGACAAAATGGCTAGTTATCATGTTTCCAAGATTGTACTATGTTATTAATATTTATGCTATCTAGTTCTGGGGGTAGTTAATACCCGACAATCTAGTTGTTTACCAAGATTTATAACAGTTTCAAAATAGTTTTTGTAATGTCATATCCAATAGTACTTAGATAGTTACAAAACTCAATGTATTCAGTCAGTTAACAGAATTAAGTATATTTAGTCAATTAACAAAATTCAGTGTCCTCAATCAGTTAATAGAACTCAACAAACTCATTATAGTTTAGTTAGCAAGTATGATCAATAATAGTTCAATAAAGCCTAGTACAGTCTAGAAATCTGTTCAGTGTCTATTCAATTGGGAGTAGAAATCAGCATCAAGCGAACCCATGGATGGGGGTATTCCTGTCAGTAAAGGGTTTGACTCTTAGCAGTAATCCCTATATTACAAAACTTCATAGCCAGTGTAGGTTGAGATATCTTTCTGTTAGATAAGGGTATATACATATCGTACGAGTTTTCCTACCAGCGAGGGTTTACTAAAGGGCTTCCTGCCAGACAGGGTTAACTCACACCATTATTAGTATCCCTTAGCAAGGTGCTAACACCCTTCCAACTGGGGTCACAGGTTGGATCCCAACTCAGTCATACTCGGGGTATTTTGGTTAGATGAACAATCCCATAGTTTTAGTTTCAGTCTTCTGAATCAGTATAAAACATCAGTTCAATTTTTAGAATCAGGACTGTCAGACACAATCACCCAGCTTTGTACGGAACTAAGTTCCATATCACAGACTTAGGACTATTTGAAATAGTTACTTAGTTAATAGTAATTCAATTATCAGTGAACTTAGATATCCGTCATGCAGTTATTAGAACTCAGTACCCAGTGTTAACATGATCTCAGTTACAACATGCGTAGTTATATGCACATCATTGGATAATCAGTCTTTACAACAGTTTCAGATATACATGAATTCTCATTTAGTTATATTCATGTTACCCAGCCAGTTATTGTTTATGCATATGAACTCATGCATATTATTCTACCTCTCTTAGGATACCAGTACATTCAAAGTACTGACTCATACCTTTGTTTTTCACTGTGATATCTTATATCATAGGTTCAGACGTATGGGTTCCTGACGCACTTATCAGCCCAATCTATCAGTAGCAGATTTAGTAGTTAGTCCTCATAGTTCGAGGACATAGTTATTATTTCAGTATTTTAGAATATTTTCAATCGTCGAAGTTAGTTGGGGACTTGTCCCATCAACTCCACCTTGAAATAGTTAGAGGCTTTCGGACTAGAGTATTTTCAGACAGATGTTCAGTTTTCAATATTGATTTTTAGTATTAAGTATTTGTTTTCCAATGATGAACGTTACGGCAACTTCAACCAAATTTCCTATTTATCTCAGTATTATTATTGTACAGTGCTCACAACAGGTACCAATAATTGGTTAGCTTGTGATCCTTCAGGATTATGAGCACCGTGTGGTGTTCAGGGTACAGTCTCGAGGCATTACAATTATCATGTGTTTTGGATTACTGATTTAGTTTTGATTATTTCTTTGATATTGCTAATTTATTATTTATCACTACTATTGCTTTGATTAATAGTTTTATTATACTTGTGTTGTTATTTAATATTGCTCACTTTGTTTAATGTTTCTTGGTTGATTAATGTGCTACTTTTGACATTTTTCCCTCACATTGTTTCAAGTTATTTAAATTGATAGTAATATAGTACATATTTGGCCAATGAAGAAATTCTCCATTGATTTTCGAGGCCTCCAAAAATAAAAGACAGATATTACGTATACAAATACGTAACAAAATAAATAAATTAAGGCGATGACGAAATTTTTATAACAACACAAAAGGTTTTATGATTCATTTTTTGGCAAGGAGATTTACGACGGCTAGTAGATCGAGCAACCACTTCGTAGCCATGACGTTTCTAAAATCTAATCTGAGCCCACTTTTTAACGAAAATATATTTTTATATAGATATTTGCATACGTAGCTCTTAATTTATTTTGATAATTATTTATTTGTTACAAATATTTTTACAGCGGGTGTTTTGTTTATGTTTTTGGAAATATTTGTCAAAAGTGTACTCAAAAGAAGAGTTTAAATTTGTATGTTTGTATATACTTTTTTACACTAGTAGAAAAATATTAATCATGGTGAAAACATTTTTTTGGGTCGTTGGATCGGAATGTGTTTACTTACGCAATCTTTAACATACCTTTAAGTAAATTTAGGCCATTAATATTTATATTACATTGATTCAAATATTTAATCCAATAATTCACACTTTCTACATTAATAATATTATGTAATCTTTTCTTTAGAACAAATTTACCTTTCTTCAATCATTTCATTTTTTCATATGTATTCCCATGTACTTTTGTTTATCTTCACATACTTTTTATACACATCTTTTACTATAGCATATGTATTTTACATATTCTTTATAAATAAACTATTTGTATCATCTTAATACACATTTTATATTTATAAATATTTCTTTTTATTTTTCTCGTTTAATAAACCTAAGTCTAGCCAGGAACCACATTTGTGGATTCATAAGGATGCCTAACCCCTTTCCTTTAGAATAGTTTAAACCCTTACCTAGAATATAAATTGATTTTATATATTAAAATAAAAGTCATACATGTGAATAAATATGTAGGGAATCTATTATACCTACAAATCCGCGCACCCCCCTCCAAATGGT
>NW_025879069.1:0-2327 GCF_002878395.1 Capsicum annuum
CAATCTTGTCAAGGTAAAATATTTATTCGGAACTTATTTTATGAAATCAACCTTATTAAATATACTTTGAACATTTGAATATGACTAGTGATATTTTATATAGTTATTTAAAGATAAGATTGTATTGGAAGAACTGATAAACTTTCTCTAGATTTTATAATTGGACTAGTAAGTTGAAACAACTAATTTTTGTAAGGGGACCAAATAAAATGGAACGAAGAGAGTATTTCACCTTGAAGATAGCATAAGATTATATTTTTTTTGTGTGTTAATTTGTCTGTTACTTTTCTTTTAATTCTTTGAAAAAGAATATTTTTTTTGGAAACTCTTTACTTCTAACTTTTTACATAACATGTTTAGGAACACACAATTAAAAAATATTTAGGTACATTTCACAAATAATTTCTTTTTAAAAAAAATTCAATGTCAAGTCAAAGTTAAACAAATAAACAAAATCAAAGATATTAACAAGTTAAATGAGATATCTAGAATAAGATTGACATTAAATTTATGAGATATTCAGAATTAAGATTGGAATATAATTAAAGAATTTATCAGACTAAATTTATATCTTCACTCAAACAAAATATAATATTAATACCAAACTTAATCACAGTGTATTAGAGGCATACCAAATGACCCCTAATCCCTACACTCAATAATTAATCCAATAAACAGCCCATTATAGCGATAAACTAAAAGTAACCCTATTTTTTATGGATACATTTTTATTACTCAAACTAGGCCAACTCTACATTATATATAGTATTATGGATAACTTTTCTAATTTCACACACACACAAAAAAAAAACTAGCCGCCGCTATCTTATGCAGTACCATTTTCTCCGTCCTTCTCTATTTTGGCCTCTATATTGTTTTTTTCCAACAAAAATGTCAGCTTGTGGTAGGCCTTTTTCATTTTTTTTTTCTATTTCTTTCATTTATGTTTCTATCCATCTGTATCTTTCTTTTTATATTCCTCATTTTCTTCAAAATTTTGTTTTCTAATTCGATTTCTCCTAAATTCTCTTAAAAAATCAACTTTTTTTTTTATAAAATTTGAGAAAATAATAATTAAAGATGTATATGAGGTTAAATAGTGCGGAGTTGCACGTGGTATCTATAGTCGATAGACAATTATGAAATTTTTTTCGTAAAAAAAGATTTAATATAATTTTCTTTTAAGATCTGTGATTGTTTTTAAGGGATGTCAGAATTTTTTTGATAGGAGCCATTTCGATTTTCTAAAGAGTAGAATGTTAGATAAATTAAATGTTAGTAGGCCTATATTTAGTATAACAAGTGTGTAATCAACCTATAAGATATACATAAAATTATACATAGATTATGTAGTGATTATTCAAAACAAAGGCAAACAATGAAGTTTGAGAGATTTTGAGCAGTGCAAATTTTTCTTTTAAAAGAAAGTCAGGTGAATTAAGTGATAATATGCCTATATTTAATATATAATAAACGCATAACACATGCATATTGATTATACATTGATTTTGTAGTAATTCTATAACAAATACATTATATATAATATTTACGAATAATAGCAATAGTCTCAAATGAAGGTAAATATTGAAGTTAGAGAGATTTTTGAATTATATATTAAAACAGACTACTCAATTGTAGCAACAAGATGAATTACGATTGTTCCTAACTCAACTCAATGGGAAGAGGCAAAGGGAATTGCTCTAAGGATGATATAGCAACACAAATTGTTCACTCTTCTCCAAATGTTTACTCAATGTGTAAGTTTACTGTTACAAATAACTGTTTTATTTTTCTCGTACTGCTCTTATAACTCTTTTCAGCTTAGCAACAAAAGTTTTCGTATTTATCGTTAGTTTATTTTTTTTTTACTAAAACTTAGTTTCCTTATTTGACGCATCGCTTTATGGTTTATATATACTATTTTGCTATTGGAACTATATGATATATCAACATGTAATACGAGCCTAGATTTTGTTTTGCCAAAGCTACAATGCAATGGTTGAGGCCTTCACTTGTATCTAGAATTGGATTGAATGAACACAATAGAGATATCAATGCTGAAATAAGAACTGGGCGGGATCAACATATAGAACATAGTTTTAATAAGCAAAAACTAGAATACGACAATATAATGAACTCAGCGATGCAACTAAACAAAAAATACATCAAACTTATTTGATGAGATTTCAAATGCTTAAATATTTCCAGTGTCATAAACAACAGTGAGATACTGACCTCATAAAAAATTGGGTCCATGACCCACTAAATTGAGCATTGATATTCTCAATGTCATTTTTCTTGCATTCATCTTAATCCGTCTCTGAGGA
>NW_025879070.1:0-7863 GCF_002878395.1 Capsicum annuum
TAGATTGTGCATCAGTTCTAACAATAAATTTTTGATTATATAAATCAGCTTGAAATTTTAAAACGCATTTAACAATAGTTAACATCTCATGAGCCACTGTGGCATATTTTTTCTGACTATCAGACCATTTTTTTGAATGAAATCTAATAAGACTTTCGAAATTAGTATGGGGATTTACTTGTTTTGGAATTCGACCATAACCAATATTTGAAGCATCAGTCTCGACAATTTTTAACCATGCAGGATTTGCTAAAGTTACACAAGGTAAGGACTCAACAAGTTTTTTAATTAGTTGAACTAGCTTAGTGTGAGTGTCAGTCCACGGTTCTTTGTAGTTCTTTTTTAATCTATCATACAAAGGTTCCAAATCACGAGATAAGTTCTGATAGAAAGGGAAAATATAATTGAGACTGCCCAAAAATCTTTGTAATTGAGTTTTATCAGTAATAATATTAGAGATTTTTTTTGAAAAATCTAAAGATATTTGAATTGGTTCAATTTGACCTTTAGAAATATTATGTCCAATAAATCGAATGTTAGTCTGAAATAATGACATTTTTGGTTTAGAAATAACCAAACCATTTTACATCACAATTTGTTTGAAAATATTCAAGTACTTAAAATGTAATTCTATTGTTTTAGAAAAATACAAGAATATCATTTATATAAACAATTATAAATTCCATGTAGGGATTAAATATATCATTAATGATTTTTTGCAATTCAGAAGTAGCATTTTTCAAACCAAAAGACATAACATTCCATTCATATTGCCCAAAAAGCACATTGAAAGCAATTCTATAAGTATGTTTATCATCAATACGAATTTGCCAATAACCAGATTTCAAATCAAATTTTGAAAATATGTTGGAATCATATAGTCTAGATAGCAAGTCTTTTTTATTGGTTATTGGATACCTAATCCATTTCAAAACTTTATTCAAAGGTTTGTAATTAATAACAAGTCCAGGCATACTCGTTCTTTTTCAACAACATTGTTAACATAAAATGCAGTGCATGACCACGGAGATTTAGAAGGTTTAATAAGACCCTTTTCTTGAAGATTATCAATCTCCTTTATACAGAATTCTACTAATTTTGCATTCATTTGACAGGGTCGAGATTTTGTTGGAATATTGGCTTGGCTGAAATCATTTTCATAAAGAAGAGAAACAACATGTTCTTTTCTTTTCCAAAAAGCATTTTTATGGTCTGCACAAATATCAGTAATCAATTGGCTCGAGATTATTTTTATTTTTCTTGCATTTTCACATAACTCAGCGTATTTTGAACATTCATACTCATAATTTCAAATTGTAAGAAGTTTAATTGAGTTTGTTTTATGTCAATTAAAACATTTATATCTCGAGTAACTGGATCAATAATAAAGGAATATGAGATTTTTGTTTTTTATAAGTAGCTTGAAAACCATGTGCATCAAAATGCGTAAAAGGGTAAATAGCATTTATAAAAGGTGTTCCTAAAATAATAGGAGGGTATAATTGATTTTTTACTAGAAAGAAAAAATGTGGAATGCAAGTCTTATTTTTACAGACATGTGTATTGGGCAATTTATAATTAATATCAAGAGTATGACCAGATGCCGATCTAATGATATGAATAGTTTTTTAAAAATATCTAGTAGGGATTAAACCTTCTTGAATGCAACTAACATTTTCCCCACTATCAATCATGACGATATTATTTTAGAGATATCATTATTAATTAATATGGAGCAATTAATATACCATTTATGGGCGGTAACAATCTGGATCATTCCTAAAAACAAATTATTTTTTATATCAAGAGTTTGAAAATTATTATCAATATCAGGTTCAGCAACTTCTTTACCTTTAGAAGTAGAAGTAGAAGAAATATCATTATGATAAGAAGTATTTTCTTCAATTTTTGAAATTATGTGATCACAAATTATTTGATTTTGTTTCAATGAAATAATTTCTCTTTTTAGATTTTCAACCTCGATTTTTAAATCATCAAAAGAAGTATCTCTACCAGGTGTTTTACTTAAAGCAAGGCATTGAGTAACTTCGGCTAAAGAATATGGCATATCATAATCATAAGTTTTATTAACTGCTTTAGAACTAGTTGAATTGCTATTAGCGGATTTTTTTGCAGCAAGATTAATAATTTTTTTCACAAAGTTTATTGTCCAAAATTTCCTTCAATAATTCAAGAACATTTTCAACAGTTAAAGTTTGGACATTTAAATCTAAGTCTTCAAACTGAGACTGTAATCGATAAAACATGTTATCACAAGTACAAGAGTTACCAGGACAATCAGGGCAAGCATTTTCATTTTCATTTTCATGATTACTATCAGAAGATTCAGGCAATTCAATATCATTTTCTGATTCAGATTCATAGTTATAATCAGACTCAGAACCAGAAGTATATAAAAAGCCATAAATTTGATCATGAAGTTCATCTGAAAGTTCTAGAGACTTGATTTTTTAGAGCTTACAATTTAGAGCAATATGCCCAAACTTTTTACAGTTATAGCACTTGATTTTTGATAAATGTCTCTTAGATCTATTTTTAGTAAATCTGGAGGACTTGCGATGGATTTTTCTAGTTTCTCTTTCTTCTTTAGACCTACGACGGTAATTTCTTTTCCTATACTTAGATTTCTTATGAGTTTTTTGAGAGGTCGAAGCCTGTTGATTCATTCCAAATTTGCATAAAGCTAACCCTTCGTCAGTGGTAGTTGCTATAAGCTGACCATAAGTATAATCTTTCCAGGGTATATCTACAGATTTTCCCCTAAGTTTTTTTCTAACCTTTTCACCAAACAAAGGAGGGAGTCCATGTATGAACTTAGCCTTCCAATATTGTAAATTAGTTTTTGGTAGGTCCATAACTCGACTTAGAAAGGTGTCTTTATACCACCTAAATTCGCCTAGGTGTCTACATCTAAGACCATTAAGGAGAGTGCGAGTATTTTTGTATTGGTTAGTAAACCTACCTCCAAAATGCTCCATAATAGTTAACATAAGAGTATAAACAGCGTCTTCTCGTTCCGCAGGTAAATCTCTTCCTAGATTGTCCTTTCCAGGTTTCTCAGTTTTAGCGGTGAGGATTTTTAATCTAGATTTATCGGTTAAATAATTGTCCCACCAACCATGGAGTTAGCCAGTAAAACCAGCAACAATCATTTTACAAACTGTAGAATCAGTGCGTTTGTCTTTATTTTCAGCAAATGCCGTATTTTTTGCTATAGTAGAATACATAAGCATGCGATGAACTTGAATAGAGACTTTTTTTTCACTTAAACCATCTATATTCCATTCATAAATTGATTCTCCGCAATAAGACATATTCGTCAAATTCTACTCTCCCTCCTCTAGCAGGACATCTTGAGGAGTTGGTCGTGGATAATACGTAGTAGTCATTCTTGGAAGATCAACGTATTTTCTAGGTTGTTTTTTAATCATGCCTCTGAGCTTATTAAGGTCTGAGTAAGTGCTATCAATATCAAGAGAAGAATCATTTTTGAAAATATTTCAAGTTGTTGTAAATCAGAAAATTTGTTAAAAAAATCCATAGGATTGATATTTAATTTTGAAATTTTTTCATCAAGCAATTTTTCTAGTTCTTCTATATGAGAGGGTTTTGTAAATCCTTCAAGATCAGGGTGCCTTTGAAAACAAGGTTTAATAGTTAATTCTTCAGACTTATTTTCTGAAGTAGAAACAACATTAGAAGTTTTTGAACCATCATTAAGGTTTTTCACTATTTTAATCAATTCATCGAGTTTTTTGTCAAGAGAGGAAATGTGTTCCCCAAGAACTTTCACATAAAGGCTCAAATAATTATTTTGAGCAATCAACTTATTGATTTCGGCAATAGTGATTCGACCAACATCATTATCAATGAATTTTTGGAATGCAGAATAAGTAATACCCATATTATTAGAAAGTATAAAAGGTGACTGGGGTGGATAAACACATTCAATAATACTACCACTAACGTTTTGGTAAGTTCTTTCTATCACATTAATATATTTAGGCAAATATGGAGATATAAATCATGGTGCAAAACAAATAATCTGATTATGCAATGCACATGTTTCATAGAATTCTTCAGAAATATTTTTCATATCATAAGAACTATGTTTCAAAAAACCATGTTCTAAAGCTTTTTCATTTTTCCCCAAAGAATTCGTTTCTAATATAATTCCTAGCCTGTGAAGCAGGACTAAAATCTATTTGCTGTGGAATCATTTAAACACTGTTGACATCAAATTCCATCTCCAAAGGAGTTGGATTGTCCTTTTCTGAAATATTATCATTATCTTGAACTATATGAGTCTTAGGATTGATTTTAACTTTTTTAACATTTCTGAATGAATTTTCCAAATCTGTAGAGCTTAAAGTATGTAATGACGCAGCGCGATTTCTAGCTTGGCCATAAACAGGCGGTCCAATAGGAGAAATATATTGTCTAGTAGGCATACTACGAGACATAGCAAAGGAATTTTGATAAGAGATGGTAGAATTGTCATCAAATTAAAGACAAATCTTTCCATCTGAGTTTTGAGTTACATGAGTTAACTCTGAATTGGTCACTTCATCTGCAAGTTGTTTTGGAGAAAAGACCAAATTTAAATCCCAAGTGTCAGGGAAGTTAATCTCTTCCCATCTTATGGGTCTCTTGGTACTGACCTTTGATTTTAAGAAATTGGTTTCTATAAGAATGGTATAATCAGAAGGGTCTTTAGTTAACTTACATTTAGGAACCATAGTAGTCATAAGAAGGTAATAAACCCAATAAGATATTCCTATAAGCTCAGATCCGGGGGAATAATTATAACCATTGGTTTTAACATTTAAGGTTAAAACATCAAGAATATTTCTATCAGACAATGATAATTGAAGATTTGGCTGAACATTAAAATATACTGGACCATAAGCAAGAGTTGATTCATTAGTTTCCATAAGAGATTGTTGAAAATTTAGATTTCTAACATCACGTAGAGCAGCTAAAAATGTTTCAGACAAACATCTCAGAGTAAGTGGTTTAAAAGCAATTTGTACCAAACCAATATGCATGAAACTGTAATGATTTTTAAAAGTATCAATGTCCTTTTTATTAAGCAAGTGAATAGTTCGTTCATTGGCATTTAAAGCAATAGATTGTTCAGTTGTTTTAACTATCTGTTTATGCAGAATTTTATCAAAATAACTGTACTCATAAATAGTATTAACTTTGATTTTTGGAATAGTTCACTTATTTAATAAAACAAGATTTTGAGGCAATTGTACCTATTCAAGTTTAGTACTTTTTGTACTTACTTCTCCCAAATCCATTAAAAGAAAAATTCATGCCTATGTCTTAAATCATCACACCTTTTCTCAAATAACTATGAAATAACCAAGCTCTGATACCATTTATAAGCGGTAACAATCTTCATAATACCTAAAAACCCATGGGGCTCTATGCACAGGACCCCATTATATACTGTTCAAGATTCTTTTCTTTTATTATAAATAGATACCTCATTCCTGTTAGAGAGGTAAAAGTTTTTCCTTCCTCTTTTCTCTCTACGTCTAGCCTATCTCGTCTATCTATTTTTGTAATATTCAGAAGATAAATAAAAGGCGAATAGCCACTATTACATATTGTACAGGCTTTACATCCGTCCGACTTTATGGTACATAACTATTCTTTTTTTTAACTATGTTTTATACTACTTCTTCTTACCAGCCGTGACCATGTCCGGCTAAGAAAATTCTCATGTTTATGTTTAAAATCTAACTTCTATTATTAGATAATTATGATGTATCCAGACTTTATCTAAATATGAGAAATGTTTCTGTAGCTTCTAACTTGGTTCCAAAATGGTGGTACAATCGAGTTTAATATGTTTTAGGTTGACTTTGTCTCAGTTACTCCGTCTAATAAGTTGTGCCTCTTTAGCCCAATAATTTGAAAGAAAAGGGCGATTTTTGTACAATTAGAACTTCTAGACACATGGGTTCAACCTAAGCTTATTAAGTCTCTGACAGGCCCCATGTTTGGGTAAAAAATTTCCATACAGTTATTAAGCTATTTGACATTTGCTTGTATTTTGATTGGTTCTTTTGGCTCGATATATCGACTAAAGCTTAAGCCGATGCTTATAAGTAAGTCTGAACGCAGCGTGGCTTACCCCTGCTTAAAGATCCTGCTTATAAATAGTAGTCTAAACGCAGCATGGCTTACCCCTGCTTAAAAATCCTGCTTATAAATGGTATCAGAGCTTGCTTATTTCATAGTTATCTTACAAAAGGTGTGATAATTTAAGACAAAGGCATAAATTCTCTTTTTAATGGAACTGGGAGAAGTAAGTACAAAAAGTACTAAACTTGAAGAGGTAGAATTACCTCAAAATCTTGATTTATTAAATAAGTGGACTCTTCCAAAAATCAAAGTTAATACTATTTATTAGTACATTATTTTGATAAAATTCTGCATAAACAGATAGTTAAAACTACTGAACAATCTATTGCTTTAAATGCTAATAAACAAACTATTCACTTGCTTAATAAAAAAGAGCTTTTTAATCACCATTTTAGAATAGCCATGCACATATTCAGTCGTAAGCAGGGGTAAGCCACGTTGCATTCAGACTACCATTTATAAGCAAGATCTTTAAGCAGGGGTAAGCCATGCTGTGTTCAGACTTACTTATAAGCATCGGTTTAAGCTTTAGTCGATATATCGAGCCAAAAACACCAATCAAAAAACAAGCATAGTAATAGTATTTTAATAATTCCTGTGGGTTCTTGCTATCACCTCGAGTTTTTCAAATGGGGCCTGATGTAGACCTGTTGTCTGTCATTTTTTGTCTTTTTTTTTTCTTTAAATGAGATAAAAGGTCTTCAGTTTGTTCCAATTCCGTATCTATGAGAATGTGTGCTGAAGGTAGTGGTTGTGACTCAAGAACATCTTCCGTATTTTTTGTTTCTTCACTTGTGATGCTTTTCATCGATGTGTCTGAATTTTGTTCTACCGTTTTTATCAATTTACTCTGAACCTTTACTAAGTATTTTTCAATCATTTCCAATTTGTCACCTTCTTGAACTGAGATTCTTCTGGAGATGTAGTTTAGACCTTTGTCATCGATAATTTCTTTTTGTGGAGCGTGAAAATTTTCGATGTTTTTTCTGATAATGGTTTCACGCAATTCTTTTCCATAGGGGACCTTTGTAATTGGGTCAGTGCGAGTCAATTTGGCCCAAAAGTTACAATAAAAAACCCTATATAGGCCGGTTATTTGTTCTTTGGTGAATCCAAATTCACCACTCCACTTATAAATCCATGGAATGGAAAATTCTGTAAAAAGTATATTTAATCGATGGTGTCTAATTTACAGACATGTTCTGAGAGATATAATTCAGTTAGAAATGGTGAATGCTTCTTCCATTCTTGGTAGAGGTGAAAGTATTCTGATGGAAAGATTTTAATGGTGGGGACATGATATGACCACCATTGGATAGACCAGTTGGGAATTTGGTTTTCAAATACTTTTGCACAAACCTTTAGAAACCAAGTATGGGTGTGTTTAGAATTATTGTACTAAAGAGTTTGATTAAAATCTTTAATATAATCCCAGTAGGTAAAAGTGACTTTTGAATCTTTCATGGTTAAGTATCTTTCAGCCATAGAGGTTGTGGCCCAATCTTCAATAGAAAGGAGTTTTTGAGATTAACTTCCCTGACACTTGGGTTTTAAATTCGGTCGTTTCTCTAAAACAACTTGCAGATGAAATGACCAATTCAGAGTTAACTCATGTAACTGTTGCTGGTTTTACTAGCCAACTCCGTGTTGGTGGGACCACGCTGTGTTCAGACTACCATTTAT
>NW_025879071.1:0-2805 GCF_002878395.1 Capsicum annuum
TTTTAAACTAGATTATAGTTTTTCTAATAACTCACAAAATTTTCCTAGTATAAACTCGGGTAGAAAATTTTGTTTGTTTCGTCTTCTTTGATGGCTTGCAGGTTTTCTGCAAAGCACAGGTCTATCCAAGAACGGAATTTCATCTCCGGTTAAAATATAGAAGAATGGTCAGTTTAAAGATAGTTAGAGTCAGCTTTGCATCCATAGCGGCCCAATATCTCAAGAGACATCTTATCAGCTTCTGATCATGAGAACAAGCATCCAAAGTATTCTATGAACTGTTCTTTGGTAGAATATCGATGACTCAATCCAAAGTTTCAAGTTCAAGTCTCAAATCTTAATTTCAAGATCAAAATTTTGAGATCAAGGTATCCACTAAAAGAAGGTGAGGCAATAACTGAAGATCCAAGAGGATGATCGGAAGCAAGAGGACCAAGACAAATAGAATAGATAGGACCTTGTACTTTTGTTTCCAGTTTTATTTTTGATGTAATAAAAGAAGCAACGAACCGGAAACTCGACGGGACCTCAACTCGACTCTCCAATTCTTTCACTCATTAGAACTACACGTGACCTGATTCTCTTATAACCCGAGATATGTAGGATGCCCAAAGCCAGGGCTCGGTCACACCTCTTTTCCAATTATTTACCTATGAATATTGAATAAAGGGTTGGGCCAAAATTAGTCATGTTTATTTCTTTGCTTGAAAATCCTTCAAATTTCCAAGCAAAGAGGGGCATTCTGTAAACACCTAATTTTGACCCAAACCTAATGTTTTTATATCATTTCAATGTTCAATTAATTTTTTTTTAGGCATTTTAAATTTATCTTACCTTTTGAAGTTTGTTAAAAATTTTGAAAATTACAAAAAATAGAGTCACATTTTAAATAAGTTTTTATTTTATTATTTATTTATTTCTTTTTTTAAAAAAAAAAAAAATAAATAAAGAAACCTAAACTACCCAAACCACCCACACTTCCCACTCCTAATTAACCTCCCCCACTCTCCCACACACACACACACGACACAAACACTATATAAACACACATGCACACATGCACTTAAGATATTAAAACACACACACGGAAGGAAAATAAAAGAAACAAAATCAGAAGATTGAAAACCAAAAAACAGAAAGCAAAAAAAGAAAAAAAAAAAACTTAGAAACGAAAAAGCAAGAAAGGAAAAGATTAGAAAAAAAAGAGAGGAAAAAGAGTTGTGAGTTGAGTTTTGGTCTACTCGAGTTTTCCGTTCGGCTGTTTTGTTTGTCATCGAGGTCTCCAACGTAAAGGTCCATTCTTTACTTATATTTTGTTTGTAATTTCTAAGTTATTTGAATGAATTAAATAATCAAATTCACTTACCTACGAGTATTGTAGGAAATTTGGGATCATAATAAAAGTTTACGTGATTCGCATTACATCTCGATGTTTCATTTTCTGTTAATATAAAGTTTGATTATATTGTTAATTAATCGATTATTTTGGGTAAAAATTGCTCGAAACAACTATTTAGTTTAGCGACATACCGAGTAGACGACAAGTTAAAGTTTGGGGTTTGATTCATGATTTTATGTCGCTCTCCTTTGTTTTGTTGATAATTATTTTCACAAGAGATAACGTACATTGCGATTATACGAGACTTGATTCTAACATTACTAAGTTGCTCGAATTTCACATGTGTTAACGAGTTATGAATCTTCGATGCTATAATATGATTAGGGAGTAATTTTATATTTTTGTATAGTTAAATTTAAATTAAAGTTGGTATCATAATATGCGCTTTCTTGCACTTCAATCTAAGTTACTGTCTAATTCGAATTATGTTTTTTTTGGCGTAAAGTTCTTTTAATCATGTTTGTCTATGAGTTTATTTAAAATTTCAATTACTAAAATCTTTTCTTATAGTGTGTTAACCGTACTATTTTAAGTTAGAATTTTATTAGCCTTTGAAGTTTTTGGCATGAAAATCCCCTTTCCATTTTAGCTTGTCTAATTCAATTTGTCGTTATTAAATAGACATCTGTAAAGGAGTCCATTAACTATGTCACTATTTAATTTTTAATGTTACTAGTATTGATCATGATTTTATATGGAATTGTTTAAATATGGTTCAAATGCTTGTTCTCACTTTACTTTCTTTGGGTACGACTTGATTCATTGAATGCATAGTTCATTATGACAGAGACATCACGAGTTTCTAGTTATCTTTACTTTTACATTTTTCTCTAAATATGCTTAAGGCCCAATCATTAGTTAACGTGAAAAAGTACAAGATGAGTTCCGAATTTATGCAAGACTCGTTGCTATTGAAAAAGAGAGAGAGAGAAAACTCATTCGCAAGGAAGAGGACTTATAAAAGAACAATTTAGGTTCTTAATCTCAAATAAATTAAGTTTTAATATACAAGCAAAAATTGAAGATGAAGTTGGAAAGCCCTGCTACCGACCATTCGTCATAATTAAATTAATTTACCATTTGAAGCCAATTGAATTGGGTTGGGGAGGTTTTAAACCCATTAGTTGCATATTCAGATTAGGAAAATAGGGACGATTTATAAATGTCGTAAAGGCACGAGAAACGTGCCAAAATTTGTGGTGAGACCGAAAAGTACTACTATCGGTAAGCCACACATCAATATAATAAATAATTTCAAAATAAATTAAAAGCAGGAGGCAAACAACTTTTAGGTTAACAAATATTATAAATCCTAAGAAAAAAAATTTAATTTAAGCCAGACGTAAGTCATTAAAGCGACCGTGCTAGAGCCACGGGACTCGAGGGGTGCCTAACACCTTCCCCTC
>NW_025879072.1:0-2298 GCF_002878395.1 Capsicum annuum
TGGGGAGAGCCATCCTATCCTTGCCATCGGAGTAGGACTATCGATATTAAATCCACACAAAATAATGATCACTATATAAATTAGCCTAAGGCTCACTCCTACGGGGGCACGTAGTTCTAGGGAAGTAAGTTCACTTTATACCTCCCACTCAGTGCTAAAGATTTCTCCCAAACTTAGCTCAGATCATTTCAAAGACAATCCACAACAAAATAATTTCAGTAATATATAAATATACATCGGGAGCCATCATGCTTTCCATCTATCAAAATCAACCACGTTGTGGATTTCTTTCACACTCGAGTTCAAAACAACTCCATTAAGACCAAAAGGTCAAATCATTCAAAATATCTTGAATATTCAACATTAACGTGCTTATAACACACACTTTCTGAAAAAAACATAATTTCCAATGGGGATTCACGACTCAAATATCAAAATCATAATAAATATCGTTCAAGATTCATGCTTTATATCTCCACATATGTAAATTCATCTTTCAACATTATAAATATCAAGATTTCATAATAATAATCATAATATATGGGTTCATGCTTCAAATTCGTAAAAATCATACCTTTGTAAAGAAAATTACTTTTGGGCACAAGAACGAAAGAGAGTTCTTGTTAAAAAACCCTACATACCTTGAATGATGAACTTTAGATCGATACTCATTTTTGAGATGTTAATCATGTCTTTGAATGATGGTTCTTGGAATTCTTAAACTAGGAACTTGGAATCTTGAGTAAATTTGCAGAATTAATGGTGAACTTTGGAGGTTCTTGAAGTTGGATGTAGGAGCTTAGGATTTTCTTTTTGAGGAACTTTGATGAAATATAACATATAATGCTTCTAATAGGCTTTAATATAGAGTTTGGAAGGATTTTGGGTGAGGGGGAATGGCCAAAATGCCCCTAAAAATCAAATAATTCTCGAATCTGTCCTTTGGTGGATTGTTTTGATAATCTGAAGTAGATCAACCATAACATTTTACTCCGATATCCAAATTGGATGAAACTAATTTCATTAAAAAGAGGACTTTCATATCTTTCCATTGATATATAGTATCTCACCCAGATCATTGTGTACGAGGATTTATGATCATTTGAAGTTGACCCAAAAATTCACTTTTGATGGCTGAAGTAGATCGACCATTACTTCTTGCTTCGATAGACAAATTGGATGAAACCAATTTTATTGGAAAGAGGAATTATAGATATTTTCGTTGATATATAGTAGATCACCTAGATCATTATGTACAAGGAGTTATGATCATTTAAAGTTGGAGACAAAATACGTCAGGCCTTAGTACTTTTTTCCTGCACGTTTTACTGTTCACTACTATTCACAGTTCGATCGGAATGTTCATAACTCGTCGCTCGAGTGTCCATTTTGAATGGTCCAGATATCTTTGGAAATCTTATTCGATACTCTACGTAATGGTGGGTCATAATATAATACGTTCCATACGAAAAATTTATAATTCATTCTACAAGATAGAACCCAACACGTTTATGCATAAAATTTCAATGAAAATTTTTTTTGGGGTATTACATTCTCCCAGGGGTACCTCCTGATAGAGAGATAGAATTTGGGATTGATTTTCTCCCTAACACGTAGCCTATTTTTATTCCTCCATATCATATGGCTCCCGCAAAACTTAAGAAGTTGAAAAAGCAACTCAAAGATCTTCTAGATAAGGGTTTCATAAGGCCTAGCGTATCTCCTTGGGGTGCACCCATTCTGTTCATGTGAAAAAAAGATAGTTCATTATGGACGTGCATTGATTATCGTCATCTTCACAAGGTCACAGTCAAGAACAACTACCCTCTTCCTAGAATTAATGACCTATTTGATCAGCTGCAAGGTGCTAACTATTTCTCAAAAATAGACTTGAGATTGAGTTATCACCAGCTTAAAGTTAGGGCGCATCCGATATGGTTATTTTGAGTTCTTGGTCATATCTTTTGGGCTAACAAATGCCCCAACAGCCTTTATGGACCTCATGAATTGGGTGCTCAAACAGTACCTGGATATATTATTGTGTTTATAGATGATATTCTTGTATACTCCTGAAGTGAGAAAGACCATGCAGACCATCTTTGAATAGTCTTGCAAACCCTTAGAGATTATCAACTATTTGCCAAATTTAGCAAGTGTGAATTATTGCTAAGGTCAGTTGCTTTTCTAGGTCATATTATTTCTTCTGAAGGTATATGAGTTGAACCTCAAAAGATAGAAGCTGTGAAAAATTGCCTAGACCTATTTCCCCATCTGATATTAGGAGTTTCTTGGGTATAG
>NW_025879073.1:0-1045 GCF_002878395.1 Capsicum annuum
TATTCACTATTTGTTTTGGTATCCATTTATCATATTCATTATATTTTTTAAACTTATTCTTATAATATATAGGTTTTCTTATTTCTGTTGTTTTAGGGATTATATTTCCATTTTCTTTTTTATCGAGAGTATTTATTTCTGTTTGGGCATTTTCTAAGTTTTCCTCATTAATTTTTTGTTCTTCATTGATTTCTAAATTTTTTGTATTTGTTAATATTTCTGTGTATGTTTCACTATCTTCGGACTCAAAATTATCTGTCTCTTCAATATCTATATTATTTATTTCTAATTCTTCGTTTTTTATTTCTAATTTTTCCTTAAATTGATTTATCTCATTTAGTAATTTCTGTTCTCTATCTTTTTCTTCTTTTTCTTTTTGTCTTTGTTCATACAGTTCTTTTAACATTTGTAATTCTTTTTCTAATTCAGCAATTCTACTATTTTTGGTTTCTTCTATTTTTCGTATTTCTTCCGTAGTTTGTTGTTTTATTTTTTCTATTTCCTTTTTCCTATCTATCTCTTCATTTTCTTTTTCTATTCTTACCATTGCTGTTAATTTATCTTCTAATTTTAATTCTTCTTTTTCTAACATTAGATATAAATGTTCACCTATTTTCTTATATCTTCGTCCTAGATTAGAAAATACTATTTTTATTTTTGATCCTTCGTAATTTTCATATATTTTTTCATCTATTATAAATTCTTCTTTATTCATTTTATTGTGAATAGGTCATGTTGATATACATATTTTAAACTATCTATTTGTGATTCTAATTTTGATATTTCATCTTTTTGTGTATCTATTGAATTTTTACTAACTCCGGCAAATATATTATAATGTAGTCTTTCTATTCTTATTTTTAATTCTTTACGTTTTTCAGAGATAATTTGTTTTAATTCTTTATATCGTTGTATTTTATTCATTTTAAATTATATTTATAATATCTCGGTGGATATCTAAATCTAATTTTATCATAATTAGGTGGTATATGTTTCATTCTTCTAGATTTTAAATGTGTTATTAATTTTGATTCAATACTAGATA
>NW_025879074.1:0-2199 GCF_002878395.1 Capsicum annuum
CTAACTAAGACTATACTAAGGTGGTCTACTCTTAAGAGAGAGGATTTCAAGTGTTTCGATCTTTCATCTTTCATAAACTAACTAGCAAATGAACTAATAGAACCTATTTATAGTCTAACTTTTTACATAACAAATGACCACAACATCCTTAATGAAAAGGGGTGGTCGTGGAGTGTTACTTAGACAAGGCTAAGTAAACAAAATGTCCTTAATAAAGGCCCAAAACCATGAGTCCTCAATCTTCAATGCTCCAAGAAATCTTTCACATGTGGGATTGCTCTTTGGTGTACTCAAATCGGCCACTCCATGTAGGATGCCATTTCCTTAAATCGACCAAAGCTTGATTCCCCACGTACTGACTTCGAATGATTTCATTGAAAGATAAGGTGGCCATTTGAATCATATCATCCTCCCATTCTTTAAAAGGATTCGACCTCGAATCCAAACCTTGCAAAACCAAAGAAAGGACACACAAATACAAACTCATCATGGCATGAGGGTTAGGGTAAGCACGACAAATCTCCTCAACATGCCAAGGTTGCACATATTTAGAATATAACCAAGGATCCTTTGAACTAAATATTACATAATTAATGAAAAATCCACAAAGGATTTGGCTATAGAATTCACGAAAAATGATACTTTGCTTGTCATGTAAACCAAGCAACAAGTTGGGTGCACCATCATCACCAATTCTATATTTGGAACCGGGGTAAAATGGGAAGAGTGGCCATAGACACGGGTATAGACAACACTCCCCTTTCCCCTGGTCTCCACCCAAACTAAATGGCGTACTATCTACAATAGCATACATATTATCCAGATCAAATAGAAAGTTGAGAAAGGTATTACTCAAGTTAACTTCTACTAAGGTTCCCTCATGTGTGTAATCACTACTAGTTTCACAATCATCACCATGAGTACTCTCAACAATAAAGTCACACAAATTAGAAGGAGGAGTAGTTTCCAAAACCACACATCCCTTAACCTTAAGAGTACTCTCATCTTCCAAGAAGACATTTCCATCTTTAGGAGGAATGTTGTCACACTATAGTGGGTTAGCATATCAGATATCGCTTCTAAGGCAAGCTATACCATCATTTTCACCACTAGGTTCATTAGGAGTGGTTATATCATCTTCAAACAAGACATTAAACCTTAAGAGAGAATGATCTATTTCACGGGCAGATTTGGAACAAACACATTCATCACTCTCTAAAAGATTAATATCAAGTTTCAAAGAGATTTCCAGTGCAAGATTATCCCAAGAATAGCTCTCGGGTTCACTCCTATTCCTTTGATCAATATTTTTAACATCATCACACACTTGAGATTCATTAATCATATCACACACATCCTCAAGTGGTGGGAAATTTTCACACAAAAGTTGATCAACATAAATTTCACAAGACGATGTACTTTCATTCAACACAATGGTTTCAACACTAGGTGGACATAAATCGATCTTACAAGAAGAGTCGATTCGATCATCAATAGGATCAACTAGTGTACCACACTCACAACAAGTACATCATCATCAAGTGGCAAAGAAACAATAGACTCATATATAGGCAAGCTATAACTCACACTCAATGGGATACTAGCCACACAATTATCATTCACATGCACAAAAGTGTAAGGGTTAGATATTTTACCTTGAAGTTCATGACTATGTTCGTCTTTAACTCGGTGTGAAAGTCCATCACAAGATTGGGCATCAACTTCCTTCATAAAGATTTTATCACAAGTTGTTTGGACAATTGGATTTTGAGAGAAGAGTTTGGGTAACAATTGGCGCATAATTTCAATGTGTTGTTGCATATCTTCAAGATCGTCATGGATGCGATTACACGTGGCCTTAAAATTATGGGCATCCATGGTACCTAAACAAAAAAAAGAGAACAACAAATAAAACAAAACAAACAAGATTAGTAGTAAAAGCTCCTTACCGTCACTCGATACACTCAGCTTTGTGATTCTCACAATTGGAGCGGCGAATATTGAAAGTTGCTTATACTCTGGTAGTCAATAAGATGTCAATCCTACTTGGAGGCCAGAATGGGTTTTTAATTTTATTGAATCAATACACAAAACAAAATTCACTTACGAACTTGAAACAAAGAATTTACTACGAGTTACAAATGAAAAAAGAACACAAATAATGAAGACACGAAAGAAACGTATTCAAAAACTAATTAA
>NW_025879075.1:0-3948 GCF_002878395.1 Capsicum annuum
TGAGTCTCAGGATGTTGCCTTACTAACCCTTATCCTGGATTCCAGTTAAGTATTACCTTTTGGGTCTCTAGTTATTAGATGATAGTTAATGATCTTACTTAGATAATACCTAGTAGCGTGGATTAACCGTTAATCTTCAAATTACTATTATGATCTTCTTTTCCTAGTCACTACTCCTCTTTTAGAGTAAGTAGTAATAATCTAGGTGGGATCTTAATGTTGGACACCGCTAAGAAATCAATAAGAACGAAGAAAACCCAATACATGCAAGAATCTTTATCTAGAATGACTTGGCAATTCCTTTACTTTGTTAATCTGCAAGGGTTTCCACAACCCTAGTTAAGGGAATTAGTCATCCATAGTTATGAGATCAATCATGGAATCCATATATAAAATTACAAAATTGATCTTACAATAATGAAATAAGAAATCCCAAAGTATTAAATTGAATAACAAACAAAGAACAATAAGATGTTTGTGGGCTTGGCCCCAAAGGACCTCCCTCTGAGTTACCTCAATATATAAATGTGTGAATTGATGAATTAATGAATAAACTAAACAAAGCCTAAAGGGTATCTATAGTTTACAAGAAACTCTAGAGTTCAAATCCTAACTAAAATAGGAAAACTTAATTGCCCATACATAATAGGACTTAAAACCATCATGGGAGTGTAGTTGGGAATACATGTAAACCTTAAGAAATGATTTTGGAATGATCCGAGAAAATCACTATGAGCAGCCACCTACTCTTTTTACTAGTGGTTTTGGTATAGGCGATAGTAGTAACAATGTTCCTGACACTGGGCATAGGTGAAAACCGCAAGTACAAATCCTGTAACCTTGCTCTCAGGATTTTGACCTCTGGTACCTGCTTTTCCTACATACAGTCTGTAGTTCCTACATGTTGTCTGTAGGTTGACTTGGTAGGTGCCAGGAGTCTTCTTTTCAGCTCTTTGGCAACTCTCGGACATGATTTTATCACGACCAAGCCAGAAAGTGTTTCGAACATCCTTAATTGCACCATAAAGTAGCCAAAAACACCTTTTTCCTCTTGTTCATTAAATTAGCATCCAAAACATGATTTCTTGCAAAACACTCCAAAAACACCTTAAATCCAACAAAATAGCCTTAAGTACATGCTCATTCTTATAGTTGTAAGCATTGAAAGATCTATATTTCGATATCACATCAATTATGCCTAATTTATGATTTCGAAAATAATCTAAATCGTCCAAATAATGCTATTTACACCAATTATATTTTCAAGTCCTAATTACCATCCCATATTTAGCATAATATAATAAATATACCATGAATTAGCTCAATCTATGAGGAAGGCAAACCTAGCCTTCCTAGACACCAAAGAAAAGCTCGAAAAAATCTGCTAAAACATCGATTTTCCCTAATGATAAACATCCACGAGATCCACAACATCAAAATTATAATCTACTCATCAAAATGACAAAATTGATACCCATATTTCACATTCGTGCTTAGGTCCAAAATTACGTAAAAATATGGGGCCTATTTGCGGAATCACTCTACCAAAATTGACAACACGTGCCTCTATGCTCAAGAAATATTTACCATAAAGATTGGGTAAATTTTTAGCTCAATGGTGTTATAATTAACCCACCAATACTCTAAGGATTTTAGGGAAATTATGAGAAATTAACCATGGAATTGATGAAAACTTACCAAGAAATTTAGAAAATAAACACGTTGTTCGATATTATGAACACCCCAAAATCACCTGCTAATGTTTCTCTAAAGTTTTCACACCTTCTAAGGTTCTAATCTGATGGAAATGGGAGAGAACGGGCTAAGTTGGGAATTTATAAGGTTACTGGGTGCCTAGGTACCTCTTAAGCAGTCACAGCTTTTACAGCCAAGTGTCGCTTTAGTGCCATCCCCCACATGCACGCCTACTGCTTAAGCTGTCCTATTGTTTCTTAAACGATAAGGGCTCTACTTAAGCGGACCTTAACTGGGCCAGCCTGGATACTTAAGAGGTTGGCTGGCTGCTTTAGTGGACCTCAACTTAAGCAACACATAGGGCACCTAAGCAGATGCACCAACTGGAGACTAGGAATTTTTATGAGTCTGCACCGACCCCTTGGGATTTATTTGGAATCCCTTATATGCAAACAAACTATGCTACCCTATCAAATTCATAATTCTGAACTTAATGGCAAAGTTGAAATTTCAATTCGATGTAGTTTCGATAGAAAGTGGGTCCCAAACCCACGTGACATTTTTCTTACCTTCCAGCCAATAGCCCAGAATGAGTCCAGAAGCCTCGAGACACAAACCAAGGATCCTCCTAGCGTAAAGTCAATGTTTCATAGCCATTAAGCTTTTAGAATTGGTATACAAGGTCGTTTGATTAAAGTTTTTGGCCAGTTGCTAATTTTAACCAATGTTTACTATAAAATAGAGAATTGACTCTAAAAATCAAATGAAGTGCCCGATAACTGAACTTTCAGCTTCAACAAGTCATAAATGACTTGTAAAAGCTATAGGAAAGCTCTAAATGGAAAAAATGAGTGGAAATACAGGAAATGAACTGGAGGGTCATTACAATATCAACTACTAAAAGAACTTTCATCTACAATAGTAAAGGATGATGATATACCTAAAGCCTCAAATAGATGAGGATATTGGGCCAACATCTCATTTCCAATCTCTCATATAGCCTCTTATATTGGGAAATTCCTCCATTAAAACTTAACCATTGGACTCTTTATTGTGTCCAACCACATGACATCACTAGCTAATATGAGCATAGGCTTCTCCACAAAGGTCAACTGCTCATCCAATTTAACCAAGTTCCACTGAAGCACATGAGACTCATCAGGAATGTACCACAGTGACATACAAATATGGAAAATTTGATGGACAACAACAAAATTTAAGGGTAAGGCTAAGTCATATACCACCTCTCTAACTGTGCGAAGGATCTCAAAGGGTCCAATATTTCTAGAACTGAGCTTGCCTTTCCTCCCGAACCTCATAACACACTTCATGGATGATAAAGAAATAATTGGTCACCAACTCCTAATCTCAAGGAATGAAGTGTATGTTTTGAATAAGACTTCTATCTACTCTAAGCTTCCCTCAACCTATCCTGAATTACCTTGACCCTGTCCAATGACTCCTGAAGCAAGTCAGTATCACGGGATCTAATCTCAGAGGACTCAAACTAATCAATAAGATAATGACATTGCCTACCATACAAATCCTCAAACGTTGTCATCTCAATACTCAAATGGTGGCTATAACTATATGTGAACTCTGCAAAAGCAAAGTATTATTCCCACTGACCTCCGAAGTGTTACCTTAAATCATTATACATCATAGCTTTTCCTGGGTGAATAGAATACCTAGAGCTATGAGATTTATACAAAATCAACTAAATCATATCACCAACCCTCTGAACAAAAATGCATCCATTAAATCTCAAAACACCCTCAAAATCTATGGTAGCCTTCTTGGACTTACCCTTTTACACTTGATCATGTACAATGAAAAGTATAGTATCCTCAAAATGAGACTCCAAATCTACTCAAATAGTGAATACCTCACCTTAACACTACAAAGAATCCTCCAAGGGTTTGAAATATCAAGTCGAACCATCAAGTTGCCTAAGGATTAGATGTCCCACACCAATAACCTCTGAGAAATTGACATAGAATCCAAGATACCCATACTCACTACCTTTCGGCTTAAGGCATCCGACACTACATTCACCTTGTCTAGGTGTTACAAAATATAGATGTCATAATCCTTAGGAAACTCCATCCATTAATGCTTTCTAGAATTAACCTCTCTCTAGGTTATAAGATGCATAAGGCTATGATAATTTGTGAAAATTTGACAATGCATGCCATAAAGATAATTTTTCTAAATCTTAAGCTCAAAAACTACAGCTGCCAACTCCCAATCATA
>NW_025879076.1:0-2876 GCF_002878395.1 Capsicum annuum
TGGTTGTAGCCATAGTATATAAAATTGTGCATGGTTTTGTTGTAAAAGAAATAACTCCCTCGGTCCAAAATTTTTCAAAAATCAAGGGCATGGATGTGAGCGACTTTGTAACAAATCTCTTTCTCCTTTTTATGACTCCACAAGTTTTTGACTTGTAAGTAATGACGGACACTCCACTTTTATTTCATGGGAGGGACTATTAAACCTCCTTGGAGAGTTTTTTCATTCCATGAATGGTGAGATTTTTTTGCATTATCCCTTGTATACTTGTGTTATCTAGAACTTGCCACGTTAGTCTTTTAAATCTAATGGTGATTGTATTTTGTTGGAGAAATGACCTTAGGCCACCTTTGTAATTTTGTAACCAACTCTAGCCTAAAAGCCTTCCTATGCATAATTGAAATCCCTAGCTACCCACTTTGAGCCTTTGGATCTTTCTTTGGAAAATGCATTACAAGCCGTGAACCATTCTTTTTATCCCTCTTTTGAACCATACCCTCATTGAACTTGAAAATACAACTTGAGGCTAAAAGCCTAAGTTGGGGGTGGTACATTTGATGTAAAGAAGTTTGAGGGCCACGAAGTATTAGTAGAATACCAAGGTGCCTAAGTGATGTAAATAAATATTTAGAAAAAGAAAGGATCCAATAAAGGATAGAATTGAATGAAAGGTTCAAGAAAAGAGATAAAAGTAAGGTGGTGAACAAAGGAAGTGAATTGTAGACATGAGAAAAGAGAGAAAATATAGAAGAGTGGCCAATAGTCAAAAAAGAATGATTGAAAAGTATGATGTTGATGTTCAAGGAAGGGAGTAGACATTTTGTTCCCAAACAATATCCCACCCTAACCCAAACCTACATTGCAAGCTTAGAAAGTCCTTTGAGATCTCAAACCATTTACTTTCTTTGTAGTGTCGATTGAAAATAGGGGCAAGCCTATGGTATAACACTTGTTGCATTGAGATTTATTTTGTGTGAGAGAGAATTTGTGAACTTAGAATTACCTGTTACATATTTTGTAGCTTGATGATAGGAATTCTCTTTCTTCTAAGGATGACATGTGAAACAAGTTGAGGTGGGTGATCTTTCCACCTCCCGGCAATAAGACAAATGGAGTATAGTTTAGTTATGGTAAAAAAGGGAGTAACTTCTAGAGTATTGGTTTTTGTTTCTTGGTTTCTCTATGAAGTCCTATGTAGAATTGGCTTTAGTATTTCATAAGGAGGGGGTGTAGCGAAGTTAGCTTAGCACATGTGCAATGAGCTTTTTGTGGTTGCGACTAAAGTTGAAGTTATTGTGATATTTAAGGAATAAGGGTTGGGCTTAAATGATTGTATCTCATGATAAGAGGCAGTGTTTCTTGAGGACAAGCAAATGCTTTAAGTTGGGGTATTGATGAGTGGTGATTTTACCACTCATCCCCCCATAAGATTTGTGAACATTGACCTAATTTGAATGAACAAATGATACATATTCATGATAAAATGCAATAATATCCTATCTTTGCAAGTATAAAGTCGATTAGGTTGAAAGATATGGATTGAAGCTTATGACGATCAAAAGGGAACAGGAAAAGTGCAGCTGAAGACTCAGAAAAGAGCCTCAAGTATCGCGGTCATGGTCTGTGCACTGCGATTGCTGACATCTAAGACGAGGCTTTATCTAGCCTCAAGTAATACAATCACAGATGGTGGAACGCGATCACAGTCGGTCAAGTTTGGCCGAAAAAATACGATAACTCACTCATAGTCGTGACCACGGCCGCGCGATTGCAGCCAAAGCTCTACGACCGCGACCTAGTAGGAGAAATGTGTAAAGGGAATTATGTTAAATTAGATAGCTGAAGCAAAACTTATAATGGGGAATTCAAAAAGACTTGTGGAGAGGGGAGAGAACCCTAGAAAAAGAGAGAGTGAAAATTGGTTTTAGTCATTGTTCCTTGTTTGTAAGTATTAGTCGAATGGGAAGTTAGAAAGTTTGAAGTGTGGAATTGAAGATTATTTTACCCTCTCTTATTATGTATTCCATGGATGCATTACTTGGTAAAATTATTTTCTCCTATGTAATGAGTAACTAACTTATTTAGTCTTGGGATTATATTGAACTAGAGTGTAATTTATGTAAGGGTATTGTTGTGTTTGGATGATTATTAGTTGTTGAGTATGAATTCCACCATTACTTAAGGGTTAGAATTTGATGGGTGAAATCCCTGAATCTCCAAATGGGTTTGATGGGTGAAAGCACCAAACTCTAGAAACCCTTTGTCATCCTCGAAAGAAAGATGAAGGTGAATATTAGGTAACCCATAACATCCTCAAAAGAGGGTTATAGGGGGACAAAGAAATGGTGGATAATTGAGCCTATGGTTTACTACCTTTTGCAATCTTAGAAATAAGTGTATTAGGAGACTAAATCATGTTGAGAGCATCATCCTAGAAATAGGGATGCTTGATTGAGGTATTGGGTGATTATGAAAATATGTACACTTGTTTGGTGCTAGAAAGAGCCAACAGGTGAAATCGTTGTGGTTTTGTTGAAAGATTGACCCTAATGAACTTCGACCTAGAATATCCTTTGATTAACAACTAAAATTCATGATGAACCAACACCAATCCATATGCATTACCTCTAGGTAGATATAATCCTAAGATTTTCCCCAAACCCTGAATTCTAAGTAAAAGTTTCATTTATTAAGTTCTTGGTTAAGTGTATTGCGAAAGTTTCCAAACAAATCCCCTCATTTCATTTTACATGTCATTTTTGTTAGCATTTCGGATAATCTCTTAGGAATTTGAGCATCTATAAAGTTTGAAGTCTATAATTTCACTCTTTGAGATTCGACCCAATTCAAATTGGGTCACTTGACAACGACCACCC
>NW_025879077.1:0-1109 GCF_002878395.1 Capsicum annuum
TTAGAATAAGATAAAATTAGTTAGGGGTTGTTATTTTTGTCATTTTACGGAGGGATAATTACATGGGTGAGGGTGCGTGATAAGGTAAGATAAAAATGGATAAAATTGGACTTCGGGACGGATAAAATTAGGTGTCTACATCATGCCCCCTTTGAATGTATACACGAAGTGTTTTCAGGCAAATAAGTAGACAACGAAACAAAATTTTGACCCGACCATTATTCAAAGAAAGAAACAGAAAGAAGAAGGACAACCGGGTCTTGACTTAAGACATCCTACCTACCCAAGTAATGAGGGAATCAAGTCACGGGTATTTCAAAGGATTTGAAAGAGAAGGACAATACCGAATTGGAGAGTCGAGTGAGGTTCCGTCGAGGCTTCGTTCCGCGGCTCTGTCATTACATCAAAAATAAAAATTACAAGTTAAAACATAAATGAAATTACAAAATCCTATCTATACAGCTTCTTTTGGACTTGACTTGAGTTTCATCACCCTATTTTTCAGGCGGGCTCCTGACTTGCCATTTCTTCAACTTGTTGCTTGCCTTTCAATTTCCACACCCTGTTCTCCAAGCGGGTTCCTAACTTGCTCTTTCATCAACTTGTTCCTATGCTTTTCAATCTCTACACCCTGTTCTCCAGGCGAGCTCCTGACTTGTTATTTCATCAACTTGTTGCTATGCTTTCAATTTCTTCACCCTTTTCTGTAGGTGGGCTCCTGACTTGCTATTTCATCAACTTGTTTCTATGCTTTCAATTTTTTTACCCTGTTCTATAGGCGGGCTCCTGACTTGCTATTTTTCTATCTGTTTAACTTTCAATTTTGTAACCTTGTTGCTTGGTTTTCCATTTATTCACTCTGTGCTTCGAGCATGCTCCTGAAATCAAATCAAAACTGAAAAAAAAATATTATCCAAAGCAAAGAAATGCATTTTCTATGAGTTAATTGGAATGAATCGACTAAAAGGTACGTCTTGTAGGAATCAAAGGGAATGACTCGACTAAAAGGTACGTCTTACAGGAATCAAAGGGGATGAATCAACTAAAAGGTATGTCTTATAGGAATCAATAGGAAAGACTCGACTAAAAGGTATGTCTTATAGGGGTCA